>NC_030855.1:2692510-2695501 GCF_000208745.1 Theobroma cacao | reverse complement strand
TAATATTTTATTATTTTGATTTGGAAAAGACTTATGATTTCTTGAAATACAAGATTTAATAACTGTTGCTCACCGGGGAGATGCGGAAGCTGATGCTAAGCCTTGCAGGATTTAGATCGGTATTCGGGATAATGAGCGCCTATCGAGACGTCGCGGCGGTTGTCACGGGCCCGATGGGGAGTTCCGGGTCGTGACACTTTCATTCGTTGTCTCAATATGATATCCATTCAGACGAATATTTTTTAAATTTAATAAGCTTCTTGGAGACCTAATAGAAAATAATGGATATTTTATTATAAAATTTGTTCCCCCAGATAGTGAAAAATTGGCACTTTTAGAGCCTTCAATTAATCTTGTACTACTAGAGACAAATATCTTTAAAATTTAATAGGTTTCTTTGAGACCTAGTAGAAAATAATGCATATTTTAGTATAAACTTTGTTCCTTTAGATAGTGAAATATTGGCTCTTCCGGAACCTTCAATTAATCTTGTACTATCAAATATTGTATTGACATTAGCTTCTTCCATTGTTAAATGGAAAAATTATTTCTTGTCTTTAAATATAGTGTGCGTTGTAACACTATTTATTAGACATATATCTTCATCATTGATCTTGGATCTAACCAGATGAATATCTATATTTTCTTCAAAAAAATAAAATATATATAGTAAGAAACTTACATAACAAAACATTAAACATAAACTTTGTTATTAAAACACAAAAAAAACTTCCTAATAGACATATTAAAACTCATTAACTTCTTAATAGAATTATGCAAAACATACCAAGTTTCTAATAGAGTTGTACTAAAACATATCAACAAATAATTTAAGAAATTTCATTATTTTGATTTCCACCACCAATCAAATGATCAATCCGTCCTTCAGGGTTGGAAAAAAAATCAACAACATCCAAGTGTGTTACATCAACTTGGATATCATCTTCAACAAAATTTGTTTCAATATTTTTTCTTTTATCTTTTAGTGATGCTTGATGAAGTTCAACAAGATGTTTGATGTACAACAATTACGTGACTAATGGCTTTTCATGCCACATCGATAACAAACATTTTTTATATTCATTTTACTTTGTCCACTTTTATCTTTTTCTTGTATCTCTTCACTATTCATCCACTTCTAGTGGGTATTCTTATTATCAGAATAATAATTTATGTAACCACCACAAGTACGATAATTGTGACAACCTCTTCCATGTCCACGATTACATCCACGACTATGATTAGGACTAGAATTTCTAAATGATGTCGCATTCACTTTAGGGAATGGGGCAGAATTAGTTGGGTGAGATTCATGATTTTTCATCAATAGCTCATTATTTTCCTCAGCTACAAGGAGACATGAAATTAGTTTAGAGTATTTCTTAAAGCTTTTTACATGATATTGCCACTACAAGAGCACATTTGAGGCATGAAAAGTAAAAAATAGTTTTTCTAACAAATCAGTATTAGTCACCAATTCTCTACACAATTTTAGTTTAGAATTAATTCTATATAATGTTGAGTTATATTCACTTATAGTTTTAAAATCTTACAATCACAAATACATCCAATCATAACGAGCTTTTGGCAAAATTACTATTTTTTGGTGGTCCTCTTTTTCCTTTGGGCTTTTCCAAAGATCAATTGGATCTTTTATTGTGAGATACTCAATTTTTAATCCTTATGAAGATGGTGGCAAAAGAAAATCATTACTTTTGCCTTATCTTCATTTGATGCTTTGTTTTTTTCTTTGATTGTGTCTTCAAGACCCATAGCATCTAAATGGATTTCAGCATCTAGAATCCAAGATAAATAGTTCTTGTTAGTAATATCAAAAGCCACAAATTCAAGCTTTGAAGATTTGACATGGTGATAGCTTAAAAGAAGAACATAAATGTTAGTATTACACAATATATCATAATTGGCAACCAAAACAATAAATTGGTTGATGAAAAACAATTAATATAAAATTGAAAATTGACTTATTATAAATTCGTAAAATTTAGGCAAAACAATAAAGTGACAATAAACAAAAGTTACCTAAAGAAAAATTGAACTTCGACTTTGAGAAGCTTGAGAGTGTGAGTTTAGAAAATTGTACTAATAACTTGTTATGAAAATATAATGTAAAAGAACAAATAAAGATAACTTGAAAGAATAATTAAAGAGAAGAAAGAAAGTATTTAGAGGGAGAGAATAGATCTTATTGAAAAGTATGTTTACAAATGAACTGAGGGGCTTATCTATAGGCAAATAATCCCTTTATCTTAATAGAATTTACAAGATGAAGATAACATTTAGGGATTTGATAGATTAAATGTTAATCTAATCTAATTTACATCAAATCTAGATATAAATAACATAAATGGATATTCACAAAAATATTCATAACAAGTGATAATTTCTTAACTTTTTTATTTTCACTAATCTTTGACACAATTCAAAAAGTGTCTTAAGATCTTTAAAACCTTGGTGAAAAGGTATATTGAGCCAATAATGCCTCAATTGTAACCTCAAAAGAAGTCTTTATTACTATGTGAAATCCTAAGAATAAAAACTCTCTGCTAACTTGCAATTATCATCAACGTTGAATGATTTGTAATTGTTATTAGAATCCAAAGCAATGCTTAAAGTTAAAAGTTCCACACATTACTTATTGAAAGTTTCATAAAAAACAAAAGAAAACTTTACCTCATTTTAATTTCACATAATGGTGGTTAGTGGTTCTCGTCTTTTCTTGTCTATATTAACAAGCTTTTAAATCTCTTTTGAACAATGAAGTATGTTTCGGTAGTGAGTTACAAAGCAAATAGTGAAGTAAAAATGAAATGACAAAAGAGAAGAAAAAAAAGAGAAAAAGGTGTGGAGAAACTTATTTTGAAGAGTCATTTTGTTATTCTTTGTTTGTGTTAATTATTAAATAAAAAAATTATTTTAAGAGGACCATTAAAACATATATATATATATATATATATATATATATATATATAT
>NC_030855.1:2687057-2691431 GCF_000208745.1 Theobroma cacao | reverse complement strand
CGCATTGGCCAATTTATTGGATGAAAAATCGACTTAGGTCAATGCCGAGTCTAGATGGCTACCTGTGCAGTTTTCATTTCATATCATGCATATATATCGAGCCTGAAATAACTTATGACTGTTAGACACAATTTAATTGAAATATGTGCCATGGATTATGGCTAGGTGGTGAGCCATTTGATACGGGTAAAGGACTGTACCCGCAGACTGAAAATAGGAATATATCGACTCCTAAAACAGTGAGTAAACTTACTATCGTCTTAATTATCTAGAGTAGATTTATTTAATTGTGTGATTTTATGGAAAAATGGTTTAATTGGAAAATTATTGTGTTTTATGGGAAAATGAGATTTTATAAAATAATTTTATAAAATTTTTGCAAATTTAATAATGATTTCAAAAATAGAGTAACTGGAGACCTATACTATGATTGTGTTGTTTATTTATGATTTTACATTAAATGGCTTACGATAAATGTGGGTATGACTGGTTATTTTTATGATTTTAAGAATATGTGAACTGTGTGTTAAGTGAGCCATGTCATACTATTGTGATTTTATTGGTTGGTGGATTATAAAGTGGGCACTGCAGTGACAGGGGTTCCGTGGGCCAGCCTAATTAGAGGGGCACGGTTCCCAATTATGGAGCTTACCTTGATTGGAGAGGTGTGTAGGTTAACTCTCGAGGTAGGATTTGAGTACACTTCACGCTGGCCACCACGTGAAACTAGGACTCAGTCAACGCCGAGGAACGGCTGTGTTGTCAGAGGTGAAATGCGTTTGTGTGTGTGATAATAAACAGCCTTGGCGGTCTCGGTAAGATGCCTTCGCGGGGTATCCCTGAGAATGAATTTTTGGCAAGGGCCAAGTTTTTAAAAAGTGCATAAGCCATGTTGAGTAATTGGATGAAATCCAATTATTTATATGGGTTGGGATGAATTATTTTAATTGTCTCATATTATTCAGCTTTAGATTATTTTGATGATGTCTGTCCACTCACTGAGATTTTATAATCTCACCCTTTCTTCTTATCCATTTTTTAGGCTCAGGACAATTTGTTGATAGTTGATTAAGAAGAGAATTAATCTCGGAGTTACATCTTAGAAAGTAAGGGTTCGTAGCCCTACATCTTCTTAGTCAGTTGACGGCCCACGTGTCATTGTAAAAGTAATTTTATTCTTCAGTTATTTGATTTAAAGTATGTATGAATATATTTAGCTTTTACACCATGTTTTTGGCGAGTTTTGGTATTTTCGAAGAAAAATGACGAAAATGCCTCTGTGAGCCAGAAAGTAATATTTTATTTTTTGATTTGAAAATGACTTATGATTTTTTTTGAAATGTGAGATTTAATAACTGTCGCTCACTGGGGAGATGCAGAAGCTGATTCTAAGCCTTGCGGGGTTTCGATCGACATTCGGGGTAATGAGTGTCTATCGGGACGTTGCGACGGTTGTCACGAGCTCGATGGGAGTTCTGGGTCGTGACAATTTTATTGGTATCAGAGCTTTTGGTTAACAAAGCATGGTTTTAAAGTTTTTAGTTTTTATAGTTATTTTAAGAATTCACACTGACACTGCATGGCCCCGGGTTGAGTTAAACTAGGTTAAGTTAAGTTGGGTTAGGTAAAGTTGCATGTATGTAGAGTCTGAGATTACCTAAACTTGCCTCGTTTCCTTTTTAGATTATCATGCCTCCTCGACGTGAGCACCCACTCCCTACTAGATCAGCTAAGAGGGGCAAAGGTCGTCTTAGGTAGGGTCAGCCAGACCTTAGAGGAGAGAAATCGACTGCGTCCCCTTTTCGAGCGGCACTTGCTGCTTAACCGGTCGAGATTCCTCCGCCACCTACTGGCATTCCTCCCATGTCTCCTAAGGTAATTCAGGCAATGGCAGCCTTCTTTACCGCAATGTCTGGTCAGGCTCATACTAGTCAGGTCCCACCTGTAGTGCCACCAGTTACTCCTTCAGTTCCATTGGGACATGATGTTTCTATTTCTAAAAAGCTAAAGGAGACTAGACAACTGGGTTGCATGTCCTTTGTGGGTGAGTTGGACGCCACCACAGCGAAGGACTGGATTAATCAAGTTTTGGAGACACTCTCCGATATGAGATTGGAGGATGAGATGAAGCTGATAGTGGCTACGAGGTTATTGGAGAAGAGAGCCCGTACATGGTGGAATTCGGTGAAGTCTCATTCCACTATTCTCCTAACTTGGTAAGACTTTCTGAGGGAATTTGATAGTCAATATTATACCCATTTCTATCAAAAAGAGAAGAAGAGAGAATTTCTGAATCTGAAGCAGGAGAATTTAATTGTAAAGGAGTATGAGACTCAATTTAACGAGCTGTTGTCTTATGTGCCTGATTTAGTAAGGACTGAACAGGATCAGGCCGATTATTTCGAGGAAGGGCTCTGCAATGAGATAAGAGAGCGAATGACTATGACAGGTAGGGAGCCCCATAAAGAAGTAGTATAAATGGCCTTAAGGGCCGAGAAGCTCGCAAATGAAAATAGGAGAATGGGAGCTGAGTTGGCAAAGAGGAAAAATCTGAATATGTCCTCCAGTCAGCCACTAAAAAGGAGCAAAGGCTCATTTGTTTCAGGGAGTGCTCCTTCTGTTTCGGTAACATCCTCTCGACCATCATTTTCACAAATGCAGCAAAGGCCTCCGAGATTCAGCGGATCTGCAATGACTACTTTTGAAAAGAGTTTCGGAGGCTCTGACAGATGCAGAGAATGTGGAAGATTTCATGGCGGGGTGTGTTGGGGGCCTTTGCGATGTTTTCATTGCGGCCAGACGGGTCACTTTAAAACTAATTGTCCACAGTTAGGACAGGCCACTGTAGCTGCTCTATTTTCATCACCTCGTACGGACTTGCAGATGAGAGATTCCTCTGGAGCACAACCGAGACAGGGAGTAGCTATTCGGCCTGATGTGGAGAGTAGCACCCCAGTATACCCACCTTTCAGACCACAGACTCGTGCGTCAACAAAAGTTTTTGCGGTAATGGAAAATGAAGCACGAGTCTAACCTAGAGAAAGTGAATGAAAAGTTAGGTGGGAATGTAAGATAATGATAAGAGATGTAAATACTAAGTTCTGAGAGTGTAAATAAAGCTTTTAAGAATAATATAATAAATGAGTTTATGTAGAATATCGCTATGGAATTTTCTTAATGTATTGTGAAAATTGGAGTTCAAAAATGCATAAGACATGAAAGATGAATCTTTGAAGCATTGATGAGAATGAAAGTGCAACCCCACATGTGTAGGGATTAGTACTATGGGTAACTAAAGTGAAGAATGATCCCAAGTGGTTCAAGATTTAAATTTCATGTATGATGAGTGATGTAGGTAGAGCAACGAAAAGAACATCTCAATAGTTAAAGGATTGTGGAAGACTGCTCAAATGAAGGAGATGACATGAGATGTTGAACATTGGATAAAAGCTAATACCCCTATCTTTTCTTGGAGTTCGATAAGTGAAATTTTGAGGACAAAATTTTATTTAAAGGGGGGTAGTGTTGTCAAACCCTGTTCTATAAAAAAATTACAATGTCATTTATATGCTCAATAGAATGTTTGCAGATTTAGAAAGTTCGAGGAATCGTTAAAAGACGATATTGGCCCTAATGGTACCATTAAGTCGATTAAGCCTGAAACTAGTTCAAATAGGAATTTTAAGGTGCAATTAAGAGTTTCACAGTTCAATGATGACTCAAAATGGTAATTCGAAGTTCGAGAATCAATTTGGAGTAAAACAGAAATTTTCACTATCTATGGGGTAAAATGATCATTTGCCACTTGGGCAAAATGGTAATTTTTAGAAAAGATTTTTTTTGGTCCATTTGACTTATTGAGGTATGATTTAGTATTGGAGTATGATTTGAAGTTTAGAAGTGAAAATTTTAATTTCGGTATAATTTGGAGTATAAGGGTGAAACGGTAATTTTGCCACCTCGAGGGCAAATCAGTAAATTTTTTACCCGAGCACTTTCAAGAACAAGGGATTTTATTCATCATGGAAATGGATAAAAATGAGAAATGTGTGGTGGAGAAATAAAGAATTAAAAGTCAAATATTTAAAATTTGAGCCAATAAGGAAATGCCATGTGTCATGTTTTTATTATTTTATTATTTCTTTATAAAAGGCAAAAAATCAACCCATTTCTCCCATAGTGATCAGCCAAACCAGAAGAAGAAGAGAAACCAAGAAAGAACAAGCCCTAGGTGGGAAAAATCAAGAGAAAGTGTTGGAATTCAAGGATTTAATCAAGCAAAGGTAAAATTTCTTTGATTTTGCGAGTGATTTACCTTACCCATGCATTTTTCCTTAATTTCCATGGTTAAATTACATGTTTTCATGATGAAAT
>NC_030855.1:2654218-2686262 GCF_000208745.1 Theobroma cacao | reverse complement strand
CATAACCCATGTTGAGTAATTGGATGAAATCCAATTATTTATATGGGTTGGGATGAATTATTTTAATTGTCTCCTATTACTCGACTTGAGATTATTTTGATGATGTCTGTCTACTAACTGGGATTTTATAATCTCACCCCTTCTTCCTATTCATTTTTCAGGCTCAGGACAATTAGTTGATAGTTGAATTAAGATGAGAATTAATCTCGGAGTTACATCTTATAAAGTAAGGGTTCGTAGCCCTACATCTTCTTAGTCAATTGAGGGCCCACGTGTCACTGTAAAAGTAATTTTTATTCTTCAGTTATTTGATTTAAAGTATGTATGTACATATTTATCTTTTACACCATATTTTTTGCGGGTTTCCGTATTTTCGACAAGAATGATGAAAATGCCCCATGTGAGCAAGAAAGTAATATTTTATTTTTTTGATTTGAAAATGACTTATGATTTTTTTTGAAATGTGAAATTTAATAACTGTCGCTCACTGGGGAGATGCAGAAGCTGATGCTAAGCCTTGCGGGGTTTCGATCGACATTCGGGGTAATGAGTGCCTATCGGGGCGTCGCTGCGGTTGTCACGGGCTCGATGGGAGTTCCGAATCGTGACAAATGTACTTCACATGTGTATATACAAATGTACACATTCCATAGGTGATATAAACATATGTACTAACCTAACTCTATATATATAGGAGTAAAGGCAACCTCCATATTCCTAATTTTCAAAATTTAATCCTTCTCTCATCTCAATTTGATAATTTTAGTTCCTTTACTTTAATGAAATTATAATCCTTCTACTTCTATTAAGAAATTGATTTAAGGGTGACTAATAACGATGTTAAGAATTTACCATTAATCTTGTTTCAAATTCTTTTTTTAACTTTTTAACCATTCCAAATTAAATACCATATATAGGTAACATTGTATGGGAATCGCCTTTCTAAAAAAGGCATTGTATGGGAATCTTAAAATTTATAATTAATTTAAAATTTGATATGCATGATCTATTTGTATTAAGTATGAAATTAACAGTTAAATAAACAAAATATAAATTGTACAAAAATATATTTATAAAAGTAAAAACTGGTGTAAATACATCTTTTGTCATAAGTATTAAATATATGTGTAGATATATTTATAAATAAAAAAAAAAGAGAGACAAACTTACCAAAAGTACAACCTTAATTAATTCACTATTCTCTTTCTATTGAAAAAATAAAAACGGAGGTAAAATAATATGCTTACTCTTACCCAATTTACTTTCACATTTTTAACCTTTCATCATAATTTTGAATATTTACTTGAATTAAAATTTCAATATTAAAAAACATTATATAAAGTAATTTTTTTATTAATTTCGGATAGCTAGAGTCAACAGTCATTACAAGATAGGAGAAGTAAATAAAAGACCATTTAATTGAATTAAAACGTAAAAACTAAAAATAAAAAATAAAAACACACAAACATTCGACTTAATAATAAGTACATGTATCATTTTTTATTTTGTTGAATAACCCAAAATTATGTCTCTTTTCTTTTTGTTAATATTGAATACTCATATTATTACTTTTTTTTTTAAGTACTCTTATTATTACTTATCTTTCAAAATCAATTTGGATTTTTTTTTACTTTCTGATATTAAAAAATTATGGAGCATTAACTTAATAAAAGAATTATAAAATAAAACTACAGCTATAGAATTTTGAGTTGATTTTTTTTGACTGAGTAATACTTTGGTTGGTTAAAAACCCACTCCACTGTTCCTAGTAACAGAGTGTAGCAGGCAATTATTTTGTCGTCCACAGGCGACTCCTATGATTGAGTATTATTCTCCTTGGCATCATCCCACCAGGGAACACACCTCTCGTTCTCCTACTCACTACACAATAAATTAATAACAAGTATTATTCTTCCTTATCTAAGCAAAGAGAGTCACCCTTTCATTCTATACCCACCTAAGATAATTTTATTAAATGGCCATATATTAGGATTGAGTGATTTAAGTCAAAGATTGAACCGCTTATTCTCTTTATTATTATTATTTTTTTTCTTTGGTTTTCACCTTCTAGATTAATTAGGTCTAAAAGCATATTTATTCGTACTTAATTTTATATATATTATAAAAAAATTACCTAGTGACTTTATACTTTTATTCTTACCATTTGTCTTTTTTTTAATGTTGTATGTGTCATGGATTTCATATCGATAAAATATGAGATAAATATTGAGTTTATAAATAAAATTTTTTTTCACTTGATAAGTTTGTCTTTTGAATTGAAAATGTAGATCCACAATAAGTGGTTTAGAATCTACCCAATTCATCAGTGATATGAATCCTTCATAAGAGATATCAAGATTAAAATATGATTGACCTCCTTTATGGATGAAAGAGTCGATGTAATAAGGACCTTACATCATGAGTGAAGTAGAATGTCATGAATCTTATATCATCCAGAGATGACATAGATCTTGAACTTCTAAATAATTAAATGGTATTCCTCCACTTATTATAAACATATCTTTCAAATTGAAAATATGATACATGACACATGATTATCGCCCTAAGTATATTCTTAATTACAAAATATTTAATTACAATGAATATATACAACAAATTTCATCAACCCAAAGACTCTTTGAACGGTGGGAATTAAATGAAATGAATATATTTAATAGATAAAGTAAATAGCAGACACATAATTTTGAGGCATCTATTCCACAATCCTTCAAAGGATATGATGATTGCATAGAAAAGGTTATAATTTGGTTCAGATGCAATTTAATGCTATAGATTCATTTGTTTTAGGTCATGATAAAAAGTTTGGATCTAATCTAGTCCAACCTTTGTATATTAGTTTTCTTCCTTTTTTTTTTTTGGGTGGGTGGGGGGTGTGTATATTAGTCTTCTCTAAAAAAGGAAATGAAAAGCTTGCATATTAGCATGCGAAAAGGAATCTGACCTATAGATTTACAAAATTATGTAATCATAAATAAATAAATTTATTAAAATTATTATTAAAAATTGTGATCGATACTATATAGATGAGTGTTATGATATTCTTCTAAATATATTATCAATGTGTTTCGATATGTCATCTTAAATTTATTGATATTATGTAATATTTGTCTATAATATATACACACACACATACAAACAAGTCCCTGTTACATATATTTATAGATTCATACTTATTAACAACTTAATAGGACCGAAATGAGTTGAAACAATTAATGCAAACCGATAGAGTCTCATATAAAAGGTGAAACGGTACAATAGTATTAAGTGTATGAATATTTTTCAAAATTAGCTTACATTGACCGGTACGATATCGATTGATTATGATTAAACTTAAATCATTTTGTACTAACATAAGTCATGAGGTGAACATTGTTCTAACGTGACAATTTTACGTAATATCATGATTTTGTATACTAAATTTATAACTAACATGATGGTAAATGATAATTTCTCAAATTAAATAGGAAATATAGGTTGGTCTAAATTAATCCCATGCCTTCAATTTCTATTCCCATGTTTCTACAAAAAGGAAGAGTACCTCCTCCACCTGTAATTTTCGCCCAGGAGGAAGCAAGAAAGGCCCGAAAACAGCATAACGGAAAGCAACAAAAAGGCTCCCATGGTTTTCTGCAACAACGTACTGCAAAAGTCTTCACAAACAAGAAAACCGAAACCCTCCCAGCAAAGCAATCAGAAGAGAAAGGGCAAATATATATATATATATATATATATATGAAGAGTAAAGCAAAGAAACTACAAAGGGTAAAGGCCGGCAGGCAGGCAGCTAGAAGGGCCTCAAGGAAAGAAAGCTGTGCCTGTGAGACAACCCCTTTTCTCCTTAATGTCAAAGAGCAATTCCTTCACGCAAACGACTAGAAAAAGCAAAAGGAAATAAAAGGGAAAGAAATTTTGCCACAAAACGTGGAAGTAGCCAGCTAAAAGGAAAGAGGAAGAAATGAAACACGGAATCACAAGGCAGGAGCAGAAAGGAGGGGTCTCTGGTCTGCCTCTCCTGACCACCTCAGCGTCTGAGACTGCAAAGTCTTCTCGTTTCTTGTTTGCAAATTTCAATGCCGCATGACTCATCACTCATTTAATCAACTAACCCCTTTTTCAAATTTAGACTATCACTACTTTTTTTTTTTTTTCTAAGAGCAGACTATTACTACTTCTAGAATAAAAATAAAAAAAACTACTGGGATATTGAGATGTTTTATAATTGGATATTCTAAATTACATCATTTGATCTGATTAAATAAGATCATAAATTAAATTTTACTTAAACTCGTAAAAAATAGTGATTTTATTATTTGCCGTATTGAATCCGATTATAAGATATCTTAATTTTACTTAATGGAGTTGAATAATGTAAAGTAATTGACATTTCTAAATATGATTAAAACGATTGATGTAAACCGATAAAGTCTTATATAAAAGGTGAAATGAAACAATAACCATTACGTATATGGATATTTTTTAAAATTAATATGTACTGATCGATACAATATGGATAATTATGATTAAATTTAAATCACTTTATGCCCATATAATGGATGTGTCATATTCTAATATCTAAAATGCAAATTCCATAAAATGGTGCATCCATTCTTACTCTTTATAAAATTAAAAAATTTCTTACTGACTTGATTGTTGAAATTGAGTGGGAAGTCAAACTCTGCTCTCTTTTATTACCTTTGGTTTTTGCATGTGCCTTGTTTGAACACCAATGTTAAAACCTCATTGTCAGATTTTAGCAAAACAACAACATTACAGCTAGTTTTAATTAGAGTAAATGGCACACCTAATACTTTGGAATTCCATGACAAGGGAACCAGTCACACCCTTCGATATTAAATAAAGGGCAACATTTTGTCTTGGTCATTCCATTCGCTTCAAGATGGAAACATTCCCCGAAGTGGAGAATTTGGACTTTGGAAGCGACTTTGGTACCTGTAGTTATCTATGCTTATGGTTTGTCGGAGTAATGTAATGACTGCAAAGTCAAAATTTGAAGTAGTTGTTGAGAAAGGGCCATCAAAGTTAGATTCCTAGAGGAGAGTCAATTCCTAATAGTCAACATTCTGGACATAATCTTTGCATGATGTAATTTGTTTCGTATACAAAGTCATTCCATGATCATGAATTCAAAACTTTACATAAAAAATAGCTAATAGATAATCTTCGATTTTTTCCATGACTCAAAGCTTTTGACTTTAGATATTACAAAGTTGAGAGTAATTAATTAATTAAGTGCATTTTGAATTGTGGCCTCCGATGTATAGGAACAGGGCAATTAATTTAGGATTACGCCGAAGCTTCAAGGCATTAAGCTTTGACCCTTTTTGTGGAAGTGGGACAATGGAAAACGTGTGGTTGGGGGGTCAAACCCGTGTTTCCTGTGGATGCTATTATACTTAATTTTGGTTTATAAATATTTGAAAATATTTTTTAAATATTTTATAAAAATTTAAATAAATTTTTATTTTTATATTATGTTTAATTAAATTTTTATAATTTTATTTTTTAATTAAATATATCTTTAAGATCAACAGTTGATTGATTATTATTAATTAAAATGATATTTTTCATTTGAAATATTCAAGAAATATTCTTCTCGAATTTTGAAAAAGTCAGGCGGCATTGGTACAGGACATTATTTATTGAGGAAGAAAGAAGTAGGATAGCAAGCAAAGCAAGTCATAGTTTTGACATCTTGCCCTCTCGATTATTAATACACCAACACTCCTCCCGCTGACTCTCTACAATCTGACAATTTCTCTTCCCCACCGACACATTGCCCCATAACATAAGCCACCCAAATCGAAACATAAGCTTTAAAACTCCTCCTTCTCCACCCTATACGAACACCCAATATACCACTCTATTCTCTTCCATGGCTGCCTCTTCTAACACCACCACCACCACCACCACCACCAAGCACCAACCCGCACACCCAACCTCACCCAATACCACCTTCGTCCAAGCCGACCCTTCCACCTTCCGCACCATAGTTCAGCAGCTCACAGGCGCCCCCGACGACCCTTCAGCTCAAAAGCTCCCTCTCACACACCCAGCTCGGCCAGGCGCTGCCACCGACATGGGCCCTAAGAAGCCTGTTTTCAAGCTCCACGAACGTAGACAAGCCATGAAAAAGCTCGAAATCAAGCTGAACAGCAACAACATTGGCAAAAGCGAATGGCCTTCGGATTTCTTGTTCGTCAGACAAAGAGGGTTCTTGGTTTCGCCGGTTTCGACGTTGGACTTCTGGCCGCGCGTGAGCCCGACGTCGCGCGGCGGAAGTGAGAGCTCGAGGTCCCCATTTGAGGAAGAAGAGAGAGCTATTGCGGAGAAGGGATTTTATCTGCATCCGAGCCCTCTGAGTACGCCTAGAGGAGGAGCTGAGCCTGAGTTGTTGCCTTTGTTCCCTTTACATTCTCGTAAGGAAAGTGAGCATAATTATGATGATAATTCTTCCTCCAAATGATTTGTTTATTAAGAATTAGATGAGATTTTTAATGGATTTTAGTGTTAATTATTTTCAGTTTTCTTTAAGCAGTTTTAAAGTTTTTAACCTTTTAGGAGCTAACAGAAAATCAGAAATGGCTGCTGATGCTTTGTCTGCCTAACATATTGCTTACGCGCTCCCTTTGCGCTGGCTTCGGCACAAATGGATGCAGTGTGCAGCTGATATGATGGCTTTTCTTTCTAAATTATTACTGCGACTTAAAGATTCCATTTTCTTTGCTTTTCCTGTATATTTCTTTCTCAATAACAGCCCATTTACTTATTTTTACTTGTAGGGTAAAAGGTTAAGATTTTATTCAAAAATTATATGGAAAAAATCATTTCGAGATAAACTAACATTTTAGAAAAATAAAAATATGATCATACTTTTTACAAGAGAAATGTTTTCATTTTCGTATGATGCAATTGTCACGAATCACATATAAATAGACAAGTTTTAAATTTATTTAATTAATATATTTTTTAAATTAAAAATAAAAACTCATGATAATTAATATAAGAATTTATATTTTTTATTAATATGAGATTTTTATTTTAGATATTAAGATATCGTAGATTCGAATCAAGATGTATTTTTTTTTTTATGCATGAAAAGAATTCGAATATGTTTTTTGAATTAAAAAATATAAATACTTTTAAAAATATGATGTAATTTTAAAAAAATAAAAAAAAAAGTAAAAGGGAGAGTGGGAAAGTGATATTCTCTACCCGTGTGAGCATTAATTGTACGGCAAAGCTGGGTGGGAGAGCCGTTGGATTTAATGAGTGGGGAGCAAGCGGAGCCTTTGTCAGACAATGCAACGGGTAGGATTCGTCCTTATTACAGTAATACTAATAAATGCCAGTATATCCAAACATTATTGTAGTAAAAGTGACTGCTTCAAATCTACCTCAGTCTGAAATTTAGGACTTATATCCTCACCATCTGCTCGTATTTCTCAAAACCTTATTTTTAATAATTTTATTCAATCTTCACCGTCCATTTCAAGATCAACGTCTGTCATAACTTACGTGTTCTTTCTGCAATGTTTTTTACCAAGTAAAAATACAGTGAATGTAATTTGGGCACGCGATATAATTCCTTTCACCTTTTTCTTTGATAAGATGGAAAGAAATAAAATACGTGATATTACTTTTATTACACGTAAATAAATTTCTCACCAATGGTTTTAATAGCAAGGAAAGGTGGTTGGGTTATTAATAGAATGGCCTGCTCGCGTTTTCATGTCTTAAATATGTCGTGTAATTATAAGTTGTTAACAATTATATAGGTGAACATAAATATGATATAATTAAATAATTATATTAAAATTTTAAATATGTATATAAATAAATTATTAATAATTATATAAGTTATTATAAATACAATATAATTAAATAATCTTGTTAGAATCTTAAACATGTATGTAAATAAGTTAAATAAATATAATGTTTATTTAACGTGTAGGGTTAAATTTTATTTGATAGGGCACGATTTATTTACATGATTGATTATGATTAATGTAATTAAAATGATTAAATTAAAATATTTTTCTATTTTACAAATTTACAATAAAAAATCATAAATATCATAATATTTATCAAATATAATAAAATTCAATATCAATAAATCTTAATCATTCTAAAAATATTAGTATTTATATAGATCAATTAATAAATCTTAATCATGTACTAAACATGTTTAAATAAATAGATAATAAATGAGTCACGGATTATATAGGTGCACAATAACTCGATTAATTAATTGTGTTTTAAACAGTTTAAGCGTGATTAACAAGATTAAGATGTATTTGCGTCTTAACCGTGTTGACATGATTAGTACATGAAACATAATAATCCTAAACTCAAACTCGCTTAAATCCGTACCATGTTCGTGTTGTATTGTATACAAAATAGCTAAGTCTAGTTATTAGTATATTTTTTCATCTTGGTTTGATAAACCCAAATTTATTTGAATTATAGTAGCTTCAATATTTTGCTTTTCATATGGTTTTCAATTATTTTAGTATCAGTTCAGGATTCATGTCAAGCATTTTAAACAAATTGTTTTAATCCTATACCAAGTAGGTAAGGAATGTTAGAAAGTTTAGAAGCGTGGATATTACATATTTTATTAAGTTAACCTTTTGTCATAAATTGTATTACCTCTAATCGAACAAATCTGGAAGAAAATTAAAAAAATTTAAACTTATAAATGGTTGAGACTTCCCATTTTTTCAAATTAAACAGTAACGAGTTAAAATTAAATTTTCAAATAATTTAGCATATATAGTTTATTTATCTCTCTTTATTTGTATATAAAAATGATAAACTTGAATTTTAGGCTTTGAAGAGTAATTAATTATCGAAGACAAGACACATGTATCTGCTTCACTTTTCATTAAGGTTAATCTAAATTATGTCTACTTTTTTATTTACAAAAAGGTAACATAAACTAATTCAAAATCATAAGCCAAATACTAATATCCCTCCCCACCCTCACTCAATAATTAGGTGAAAGTATATGATGAGTCCTTATATCCATTGATTTTGTCCAATTTAACCCATATATTTAAAATCTAAATAATTTAATCACTTGATTTTGAGAATTACTTCAATTTGATTTTTTCTCTTAACAACATTCAATTTTACTGGTAAAGGAGACTACATTAGTATTGATGTGATACATTTTGATGATATGATAAAAAGGTGTGATTGACATACTCACATGGCATTACTTAATTCTAAAAGCATCATATTATGATCAAATTGTCATTCAGGACAAAAAGAAATACCATGTATAATTATAATGTAAAATCCTATCAGATGTATGGTACCCTTTGTTGACTTTGGCTCAAAGGGGGAGGAAAAAAGTGCAAATTACCTTTGAATTTTGAAGGTGGGCATAGAACTTAGTTATATATGATTTGGAAATTTACCTTGCATTTAGGTCTAATATAAGGAGGCAAAAGAGTTATCTTATTGCATGTATTTATGTGATTAACAAAATTTTTTTATTAAATTTGATGTCACAAATTAAGCGAAATCAACTTAATAGATAAAATTATATAAAATTAAAAAAATTGTAATTATAAATATAAGATTAATGATACACATGTTTTTTTCATTTTTTTAAAAAAAAATCAATTTTTTTACATATCAAGGGAAAAAAAATGTACTTTTTAAATTAATTTGTTTTCTTTCAAAATAAAATTTTCTTTTTTTACTTTTTAAAACTCTATTTTTTTTAAAGTAGTTGAGAGATTAATTAAAATACTATTTTCTTTTTAATTAAAACACTATTTTCTTTTTAAATTTTCTTAAAAAAATTAAAGTGATTGGCTTGGTGACTCGTATATATGAAAGTAGTTGAATGGTCTTTTTCTTCACTTTTGCTTGAAATACAAGTGTTTCTTCCTTTTTCCTATTTTAATGAAACAATGACAATATTTAGTGTCATTGAGCTCCACTATATCATTACACTTAAGTACGTAGCCACCCATTACCCCAGTATAAGTAGTGGGCTAATGTGTTCTTTGTATGATGAATTTGATCTTCTCATAATGTTCAATAAATATTTTCTCGCTAATTGTTTCTAAGCATCTACTTCTACGTACTTGATATATATAGGAGTCTTCATAATTCATTTGGGACACATGAAAAGTTCAACACATTTCCTCTAAGATGCTCTCTCTCAAGTTATATATAAACCCTTTTCATGTACTTTCTCTTTTAACAATTGAGTAGTTAAAATAATAACACTTATAAATGTTGGCGACCAAAATATTATTTTTCAAAATTGAATGATCAACGCAGGAAATTTTCAAAAATTAAATGACTAAAAAGGTAATTTAATTAAATCAAAATGATTATTAATTTATAAAACTCAATGAATAGATCTATAATACGAAAAATAAATTGAAAATAGATATTACATTCATACAAAATTTTGGCCAATAATAGATGAAAGGAGAATAAATTTATCATAATTTTCACTTCAAGCATCTATTTAAATAAAATATTGAAACAGATTTTTTTTTTCAAATTTTGTATATATAAATAACTATCACTTTTTTATTTTCAATTATCATGTAATTATCTTTAATTGGGGAACTTCACCAATTTCACTTTACCTTAATTTTTATTGTTCTTTGTATCTTTTTGATAGAGTTAACTCCCCCCTTTAATAAATGGGAAATATTATCGTCTATCGACATTAATTAAGGTGGTATTGTATTAAAGAATACGTAATTAATATATTATTTTTTCTTAAATTTGGTGAGAATAACGTATTAAATGAAAAAATATTTCCTAAAATAGTAATTTATTAACCTTTAACCATATATATCCCCTCATTGAAGAAAGTATCCATCCTAATTTCTTAAACAAACTCAAAGCTGTATCAATTAACCAGTCTCGTCATATTAAAAGATGACTCTCAAAAGTCATAGAAATTAGGGTTTCATAAGAATTTAGGTTTAAATCATTTGTGATGAGAATCAAGTGTTTACACCAACATAAAGATTTGCTAGTCATCACAATGTTTTAACTTCTTATATAGTTAATATTTCACTAAAGGAACCATTAATTTACAATCTATTAAAGATTATTATTCAGTACACGAACCAAATATTTTTTTATTCCAATGTATAGAATAGTATGCTAGTTATAAATTGAACATATACAAATTTAAAGACGATTCAAAATTGGATTAAACGATTACTTTTTGATACATGTGATATTAGCATACACAATGAGAGGCATCCTTTTCTGATTTCTACTTTATCTTGCATGTAAATTTTCGTAATATCGTCTTTTACTTTGTATATTACATCGATATATGTGTAAATCGTATATATCAGATATATTATCTTTTGCCCCATATCATTATATATAATTTTACAATATTAACGAAACAATTAGTCATTTTTTATTAACTTGAACTTCTATATATATGATCAATATAAACAGAATATCAAATCTAACGGTTGAATTATTAAATTATAAGTTGTATAAAAAGATACGAAAGAATATGAAAATCAGTAATTGTTATACCGATGCAAATTTTAAATCATAATGCCTTATAATTTTACCTTTATTTTTCTTTTTCTTTAATTTTTATTTATTTTGTACCAAAAAAAAAGAAAGTTTTTTATTTAGGAGGAAATCTCATAGCAATTAATTAAATTGAAAAGTTTCTTCAATAACAAGTCAAGCTCATGCATTTATTCCCTAACAAGGACCATCATTATAAATAGGGGTTAAGGAGGGTATTAACCCTAATTCAGAACATTACTCTCCAATATTTCTTTGATAAATTAATTGGAATCTCTGAGGAAGTTGCTCTCTCTGTTCAGAAACATGGCTCTGGCAAAGAGGGGAGTAGTGTTTTTCATGATGATAATGGTGGCTCTTCGTGGGTTATCAATGGCTGCTGTCTACAAGGTTGGCGACTCAGCTGGTTGGACAATCTTGGGCAATGGCCAAGATTACCATGACTGGGCTGCTACCAACAAGTTCTTCGTTGGTGATACCCTTTGTAAGCCTCTCCTTGGTCCAACCTTTCCCCTTCACTTTCTTGTTCAAGCAGTGCCTTAATTCATTTATATATATGTATATGTATGTATGTGTATATATATATATGTATATGTACATATATATATATATATATATATATGTATTATGATTGTGATTTAATGGTTTTATGGCTGTAGTTTTCGAGTACAACACCCAATTCCACAACGTGAAGCAAGTGAACGTCGAAGATTTCAAGTCATGCAACCCAGACAATCCGATTGCGACGTACGTAGACGGCTCCGACAATATCACCCTGAAAAGCTCAGGCGAGTACTATTTCTTGTGTGGTTTTCCAGGCCACTGCCAAGCTGGTATGAAGCTTCACATCACTGTTAACTCAGCAGCCAATTCGCCTCAAAACCCCACTCCAACTCCTCTGGCTAGTAACGTTGCTCCATCTCTCCATGCTTCCAAGCTCAGCTGCGTGGTTATGGTCGTCGCTGCTGCCACCCTCCCATTCTTCCTTCTGCTGGTTTAGGGGGCTACCGTTTGTTCTAATATTACATGTTGAAGCACATGGCAATCAAGACTAAATATGATCTTTATGAAATTATTTCTCCTCTTGGGTTTATTTGGTGGCCTATAATGCTTAAGCTTTGAATTTATAAGTGTATGGATTTTAATTAGAATTACAACAAATCATTAATTTCAATTTTCACCTATATATCTAACTCGATTTAGCCTTGTTGGATGAAAATTCTATCAAATATTCTAAAGAAGAGTTATGTTTTTTGGACTTTAGGTATGGATGTATATTTGATACATGCATATTAACTTTTTTTTCCAAGTTTTTTATTTTATATTTTTACTCCAACTTAATTTCATATCTTGTTTATTGGATATGAATATTTTTTTAAAAATAATCAGGTGATAAAAAAAGTCTTACAATATGATGCTTCAAATTTTAGTAATACTGTTGGTATATGCACATTGTTTCTGCCTGTAAAGGATGTCTTGTGCCTAATTTCCATATCTACTGTTATAAAAAAATGAAAAAAATGAAAAGAGAAACTCCACTACTTAGCATTAACTCCCAAATTGAATTATAAGGGGAATTATGCTTCAAACCCCAAAAGAACTTGAGCAAGTGCTTGAAACATATTCTAACTTTTTAGTATCCATACAGCTGCAAATAGCAAGATAAAGTCTTGAGTGGGTAAATCTCTTTACCCTTTATTGTATAATTATTCAACTATTAATCATAAGAGCTTATTTGACTTAAATTACAAAAAAGAAAATACAAAAACTACCAATTGGCCAATTTATTGATCAAACAAAATCTCAGAACCACTTTACAGAGATTATTAGCACATACCAAGCGGATCTCATAACAAATAGGAACTCAGACCAGCTTGACCAAACTTCTCTCTAAAACTGCTTTTCCATCCATTTCTGCCTTGCTAATAAATAAAACCGTAAACATTGAAAAAGGGTAACACTTTCCTTGTTATTTTCCGCGTTTTGGCTCAGCATCTCTCTTCATCTTACAGAAGCACAGATTGATTGCTGATTGTATAGCCCTGTTACTCCATTTGTAAACTGCTGCCTGTTTCTTCTCCGTTTCGTTACTACTATGAAGCCTTCGCCATCCCCGGTTTTCTTTTTATTTACATCTGATGCTTTAGGTTCTTCACAGCTACTGGGTTGAGAATCCAAGTCCTTTCCTTCATGGCCATGAAGGATTTTTATAATTGCACTGTCATTTGTAACTGCATCTGAAGAATTTTCAGTACGGTTATGCCTTTTGTCACTTACTGCAGGCTCACTGGCAGGATTCATGTTCTGCTTGACTGACCTGACAATGAAGCTAAGCAAAATCTGCCTCGCTAGCTCTGATTTCTCCTCAGAGCTGCTCTTTTTCATCTTAGAATCTTTAACTTCCTTAATGAACTTCTCATCAACTTCCTTCACTTCTGTGTTCTTAGCTTCATTCAAAGAGTTTAACTCATCTGAGACACGTGAATCAGCAGTTCCGGGTATCATGTGCCAAACTTTGCTGGGTACAAACTCCGGTGCATGCGGGTTCATAACTGTGGGAGGTCCAAACCCACTTTGTTCCATAATAGGAGCTTGGTATCTCAGAAAGCTATGTTTCATGGGGTAAGAATGATTGTTTCTATAGTATAATGGTGACCTGGGTCCACAAGGAACTCGAGCAGCAACTGGAGGCCCAACAGGCTCTGCAAGCATGCTTTGACTGGCTGTTACATCATAAACACTGGTAACTGCAACTGAACTTATTTGAGGGTTCATGTAGAGTGCTCCAGGACTGAATGGTTCAGCTGATGCTGATAGCTTACTCCCCTTTGTTTCTCCAGGCTTTTCCTGATTAGAAGAAGCTGCCTTATCAAATTCAGTAGCAGTTTCTTCTGATTGATTTTCACTATCATGAGTTCCTTCATTTTCATCATCATCTTCTGCTACATCATCAACAGAGATATTGTTTCCAACATCCACCTTTGGTGTCTCAGGTGGGATGGTGCACATCTGCTGTTCAGTTTTTTCCTCATTTTGCTGTTCAGTTTTTTCCTCATTTTGTTCTTCTACCTTCTCCTGTAATGGCTTTAGAACTGTACCTGGAGGTGCTACAGCTACTTCCTTGTAAGAAAGAGATTTTGAAGCAATGGCACTGAGATTTGCCGGAGGGGAGAAAACTTTGGAAACAGAAGCTTGTAAACTAACTGAATTCCCTCCAGGACTCAAGCTATGGGACTTTGTTTGCTTTGCTGGCAACACCTCTTTTATAATGTTCTTGGAGGCTGTTTTTCTCAAAGGTGAAATAATTTCTCGCCTAGAGCCACTCTCTCTAACATTTGAATATTCAGAACTGTTTACATTGAGCTTTGCAAGAACTGGACGCTTCCTTCCAGACTTCTTCCCAGCAGCATTTCCTGACCGACCCTTCGAATTGGCTTCTTGCCACCCTTCATCGGTAGTTGTCTCTTCAACAACTTCACTTGTGGTTGTTGGCTCAATTCTAGTAATATCATCAGTTTCTTCTGGTTCCTCAGAATGAATGGAAGCCACCATTCCTACTCCATTACTATCTGCAGTACCAACAGTTTTCTCTGAGACATCAAGGAGTGCAGCACTATCTGTTACTAAGTGATGGTGTGTATCATGGGTTTTATCACTGATCTGTAGTACCTGCCAAATTTTTAAAAGCAAAAAATGTCGAATATTAAAGTTGAGCAGGATAAAGAAGGGTGAGATAAAAGAATTCTGAGCTACAGAAGTGAAAGAGGCAGAATGGAATGTAAAGATCAGCAAGTAAACCAAATATGGATACACCAATAGAAGATTGTAACAAGAAAATTCTTAAAAACTTCAAAGACAACCTCATGCTCAAGAAAGAGCAAAATGTTCTACGCTCTTAGTTAAATGTCACTCAACCAAATAAGGTCGTTGTTGGCTCTTGGACTTTTTCAAATAAAGATCTTATTGGATTCTTTATGACGAGATCTTTTGAGTTAGCAGGTCAAAATAATATCTACCTTGGTGTTTGAAATGGTTCTTTGTTTTGTTACTGTCAATCTAAGCACCAAAGAAATGTCACTTGCACTAGTCCCAGAGCAATGTTTGGGATATAAAATGCTTTGGCTGTTTGACTTGAACTTATCAGAGCTGTCACACTATCTAGTTGCTTTCCAGTGAAATGCTCCACCCATTTCAGTTAGCAGGCCCAATCTTTGCTATCCAAAGAGGCCCCAGCCAATTAGATTAAATCCTCAGATATATATAGCTCATTATTAAACCAAACATTGTTTATAAGTGGAGGATCAAATAATCTGAAACAAAATCACTTCACAGCAATTTCATGATTGTTTTTTAAGACTTATGACAATTTAGCCAGAAAAATCTAGTACCTTGGCACGTCGCTGCTTCCTATGTACATCACTTCCTTTAGAATCTTGATCAGGACTAATGTAATCGAGGAGATCTGATACACTGCAATAAATGATCAAAGGTTTTGGCACCGCAAGAAATAATGATATAATTGAATAACTAGTAAGCTGGGAATACCATATTAATACCTAAGATGACCTTTGCTTGCAATGGATGCATCTGGTTTTGGAGTTCCGTTTCGTGCTGCTTCTTGCTGTTCTAAAGCTTTTGATTCAAAATATTCAAGCCAAGCAGCAGCATCCTTCAAAAGAAAAAGCAGTTCATAAATAGTTTAGCAATGATAATAGGAAGAAAAATAATCCTTCACTTTAAACTTCAACTTTTTTGATTGTGGATCTCAATAAACACCTCAAGCAACGGAATGGCCAAAGGTGCACAAAATTGCCTTGCCAATTGGTATAGACAGTCATGATTTACCTGAGTACGAAGGTCATCTAGTCCAAGTTTTGCTTGGAGTATCTTGAGTGTAGTTTGCTCATGTTGAACACTTAAAGAATATGCTTCCATCAATGAAAGAGCAATGGCAATGGCATGATAGCTTGCAGCTGTCTGTCAGGAGGAAATTAAATAAAAGGATTAGGCTATGAGAAATTAAACGTGTATGATTTTGTTGATAGACGAACATATGCATAGACTTAGAGAGATAAACAAAGACAGACAAGAGAGAGACCTGTATGTGATCTGCTCCTAATAGTCTCTGGTTGCACTTAAGAGCTTCATGTAGATATCTGAGAGCAACATGAACATTTCCCATGCCTTCTTCCATCATAGCCACATTTATATATGTTGCAGCAGTGTTTGGGTGAGACAATCCACAGGTAAAGTGAAGAAGGAATAAAGCACGGTTTACATATCTGCCAATAATGCATTAAAGTTGTCAAGAAAGCAAAAAGAAAGGAAAGAAAGAATTAAGCTGCATAAGTCTATACTATTAGAGTCACCATAATCAAGCAAGAAAAGGGACTATAGAGGAAAATCGCAAGAAATATCACTCTTAGCAGTGCTATTGATTGCCGCTAAGAATTATAGAATGAAAGCACAAATAGAAGCATTTTGGAAATTAAATGCAAACTAAACCAGAATAATCTCCAACTCACTTCAAAGCCATTTCAATGTGCTGAAGCCGATAATAAAATACAGAAAGATCACCATAGCTTTTCATTGTATCTGGATGGTCAAGACCAAGCTCTCTCTCATTAATATCCAAAGCTTTCTGTTGATATATAGTTGCCTAAACAAGAAGAAGAAACAATTTAGATTATAAATTTTCTCAGTTATACCCAGTTTAGTTAAACTTAATAGACAAGATTAGACTGAATGGCATAAATGGTCTAGATGACTACAATGGATAAAAATTTCAAACAATTTCATTTAAAATGATAACCTATTATCTGAGTTGCATAACTGCTTAAAAGATATAGTTTCTCAAGTAAGCAGTCTTGTAAAGGCAAATTTGGGTTTAACAATATATAAAAGAAGTAGCTATAGTTATGAAACTGAGTTTAAAAACCCCACTCTATATTTTACTTTTCTATGATACAAGCAGAGGAACATGTGAATGATACTCGGAAAATCTCTCACCTTCTCCTTTTCTTTCATCCTTCTCTAAAAGGAGACTGGTGAACTGAATTCAGTTTCCTATATCTTAAGCTGACATATAATAGAAAGTTTTGATACCTGGTTGAAATCTCCTGTATGGTAGAGAACCACAGCAAGAAGACTGTAAGCACTTGCAGTAGTTCGATGGTAGGGACCACATACAGCTATCATCCTTGCCAATGCCTTCAAAAGCAAGTAAAAATCCTTTCTCTTACTATAGATGCATTAAGAAAGCACTTGATCGATTACTGCTCTATTCTTGTTCCTTTTTCTTTTAGTTTAGAGAAAGAGACAGCGAGAGAGAGAGCCACTAAGAAAACTTTTGGAAGGCCTAAGAGGGAGAAGAGATTTTCCTTTCTGTTGCTCTTGATTGCTTTCCTTCTCAATTTTAAACCAAACAAGAGGAAATATAAAATAAAACAAGATAAAAATCTTATCACTTCCTTTCTCTTCCCTTCTCCTTTACTAAACATAGGACATATGAATTAATTGTAATAATAGATTGAATGGGAAAATACCTTGGTCCCATAATTAACCGCATCCTCTAATTTTCCTTTATCAAGAGCAATCTTGGATGACTCTAACAATGTTCGGCCATCAGCAGAAGAACATCCTACATGCTGTAAATAATTACAAGACGAGCATGGTTATATTGAATCCAACTAGCTGGCTCATTGACACAATAACAATGAAACTAGAAAAAGAACTTGGACGAGAGAGAGAGATAGAGATCCACCTTACAGACAGGATACATGCTAATAACATCCCACATCTTGAAGGGTTCTGGGCATTCCATATCATAATCTCTAGGAACCAACTCTAACCCAATCTGAGAAAAAAAATCAGTAAAACTCAGCCTTTGACACACTCAGAAACTGAAAGCAGTCAACAATAGATAGTACCTTATGGCAAAGTCCTCGAAGAATCGATAGTTTTCTTAAATGCTGGAACTCATCTCTCAGTGTCCAACCAAATTTTGCAGCAAGAAACTTTCTTAACCACCCCAGTTTTAGAAAATAGTCATCATTTGCATTTTGGTCATTGTCTTCCCCTCCACTATTTCCAAGTAAGAAATTTAAGGATGAAGCTATAGCAGCAGGTAAGTCCTCAAATTTGTCAACAGATCCAACAACTGCTTTAAGTACATGTTTGAAAGCTCGAGTAACCATTTCATGGATGCAAAGTGATTGTATGTGAGGTAGCTTCTCAGCAAGTTCAACCTGACTTGTACAATGACATCAGAGTCAACAAAAACAGCAAATTGTACTTCTAAGTGTGTGTTATTCAGTATTTTTCAAGGATAAAACTGCATTTCTTAGGAAATTAAAATATTACTTGAAGACTATGCCAATAAGCATGGATTCCAGAAGAATAATAATCACTTGCACAAAAGGATATCCAAGAGAACCAATTGTATAGAGAGAATTATCTCACCAAACAACCCAAAGAGCGCATCTGTAGTCCCCTTAAATGCATGAAGTCAGTTAGTGTACGGCCATCAACAGGAGAAAGTTCAAGTGATCCAAAGTCTGTTACCTAATAAAGTATAAGAGTTGGTTCATGAACTGTGCACAAAACCCAAAAAGAACAGTGTTTTGAAACATAACAGCATGGATGATTGAATAGTACCAGCTTTGGTAAAGCAATGTCATCATAATACTTGTATGCCATCTTAACGAGCTCATCAGCTGACTGTTGCAAGAAGCAAACTGAAAGAGTGAGTTCAAAATACAAGAAAACATATTAATACCACAAGAACAATAATAGTTATAAAGAAAATAATAAACGTATGGATTGCACGAAGAATATCCATGTAAAACCACACAAATATACAGCACAGGGAATGCATGAAAAACTTTGAGTAAAAACTAACAGCACAGGGAATGCATGAAAAACTTTGAGTAAAAACTAACAAGTAAATATAAGGAAAAATGAAGAATGCGACCAGAAACCTTTAAGTGAAGACCAGTTCCACTTTCTTCAAGACGTGAGTAGGCTTCTTTAGAAATCAGGTTCTTCAATTCCAATTCACTGCTGGATTCACCATTGCTTTGGTGACCTAGATTAGACTTCACATCCATACTGCAAGACTCAGAATCGTTCTTTTCCTTGTCAATTGAGCTAGTTACATTACTTGGTTTTTTACCCCTTTTCTTTAAAAATTTAAATTGCTTTCCAAGACCTTTGACAACAGGTTCAGCCTCACAATCATTGTCAGGGCCTTTTGAATTACCATCCATTGAAGATTCCTGCTTTTGTAGATATTGCACCCAACAAGAACCAAGTTCCCATCTTATAGACCTTTCAGGAGCAACTGACTTCTCATCTAGTTTGGTCAAACTCTCTTTAATTACTTTCTGGACAAGACATCTAGAAGCTTCTGAATCATTCAAATTGGATTGATATAACTGTCCTCCTCCAGTTAATTCTGCAGTGCATGACTTGTGAAGTAAAACCCTTAGGCTGCAATAAATTCAATACTTAATCACTACATAGTGGCCTTATTGTTTTCAGGTAAAACATAGTAAATCATGGAAGTTTAGCAAAGCAGATGGATCAATAGTACATCCCTTTTAATTTATTAGGACAATGCTGTTAGTGGTCATTATGCAACAAATCTAAAACCAATTGGCAATAACTGGAGAGAACTTCAATATGGGGCCATAACAAAACCTTCAATATAACACAACTTAACACTCTCCCTCACACATAGCCCAATTCTAACAACTGAAAGAAGTGCGCTTACCACGTGGACAACAAAAGTAGGCCAATAAATAAGATAACAAATAACAAACAAAAAATGAGGAACCAATAACCTAGACTCTTGATAACATGTTAAGCTACCACCCCAAAACGAATTGGCAATGGAAAAGGCTCAAAATAAATATAAGGCTAGACCTGGCAATTCGTGTTTTCGTGTCTTAAACGTGTCAGATACGATTAGACACGAAACACGTTAAGGTTAAACACAAGCACGACATGAATAATATTCATGTCTAAAATCTGAAACACGTACATGTATACATTTCATAACCGTGTAACACGACACGACACGTTTAACACGTTTGTTAAACGTGTCAATCTATGACACGACACAATTAATAACACATTTAACACGATTAAATAAAAATATTTACAATTAAATATAATTTTATTATTTAAATTTAAAATCGATAATTATAAAAACAATTATTACAAAACGAAATAACAATAACATCAAATATAATAAAATAAAATTTAAAATTAGAGTTTGGTTATGACATAATTACATTATTATCTTTATTAAATTTAAAATCTTACTAGAATAATTGTTTAAAATTATTTAAATAAGGTTAAAGCAGTCTTTGACTATTAATTTTTAACAAGTTGATAAATGTGTCATGTATACACGTTTAAACACAATAACACGATTAAACACGTTTATACATTTAAACATGATAACACGATTAATTAAACGTGTTTAAATGTGTTTTAAACGTGTTACTCGTGTTTGACACGTTAAGACATGAATTTCGTGCCTTAATGTGTCAGACACGATTAAACACGAAACACGTTAAGGTTAAACCCAAACCTGTTTAACCCCGTGTCTTCCCGTGTCGTGTTAACATGTGTCTAAAATTGCCAAGTCTATATAAGGCCACAAGAAATCCCCAAAACCTACTCGACTTGTGCAAAAACCACTCAACAGATGGAATGTCTTTTGCATGCACTCATTTTGTATTATTTTGTCCATTCATCAAATTCTTAATTTCAAATATAAGACTTCCCTCACTTGAGAAAATCAATTGACATCCTGTTTTATTGTCTTCTCATGGCAGAAAAGCGTTGATGTCTCATTTCAATTAGAGACCCTAGAAGATAGCAAGCAACTATAAAGCTTAGTTAAACAGAATGGATGGCAACAATTATACATAATGGACCATGATTAATACAATGCGGAAGGTAATGAGAACAAAGTAATCATGCCACTATCAAGCCCTACCAAAGGATCCAACTAGCAATCGTGTGCAATATGCATGACATAAAAATGAGAGCATCGGCTGACGGTACAAACCTGTTAATATTAAGAGCATTAGCTCCTCCATCTGGTTGATCATCAATTTCAATGTCCTTAGCGTCACACTTTTCCTTCTTCACATCACCAACAACTTTTACAATTGCAGTGTACCCACAATGTCTAACAATGACAGTGCCCAATGAGGAAGTATCCTGCAAGATGGTTATTATGTTGCTTAGTGAAAGCAACAAATTAGAACTTGAAAAGGCTTTTGAAGTGAAACTTCTACCATTACACATAATCTTGAATTTTCATCCAACTAACAAGGTTTGGCCATATGTGATAAAGATCAGCAGACTACACAAAAGACAGTTGATGAGTTTAGTTTTGAGGCACTGGAAGAGAAGAACAAAGAGGATATTGATTGAGATAGTAAAAAGCATATGCCAGCATCTAGTAGTGTGAAAATAAGGTTTTAATTGGTTCTGTCATGGGAAATGGGGTGATGTAGGTATTTTTGAGTTGAGATTTCCAGGAAAAACTAGAACATGATAATAACATTTGTTTCTGAACAAATTTATGCATGAGTACACGGTCTGATATGCATAGACACATATTTGTACAAAGCAAGAAGGGGGTGAGAGGGAAATAAAAGTGACCAAAGTGAGTCTCAGGTGACAAATCAGATTGTTGTAAGAAGATGCAGTGGAAGTAAAAAGAACAAAGAATGATAACGATGACAAAGGAGTAGCATGCAAAGCATGGACAACATATATTCAGAAAGACGAGGGAGGAGAAGGAAAAGAGGGGGAGGGGGACAGAGATAACTAGCCAATGCCCTAGGTCATTTTTTGGGAACAAATTAAAAATTCATTAGAAGAAGAGGAAGAAAAAGAATACAATGATGTAGACGGCATGGAGAAATGGGACTTACATGAACAACTACACTCTCATCTGCAGTTATCCCTTTAAGTAAATTCCTTTGAGCAATCTCCTCAGCAGTCATGTCAGATGATTGACAGCCTGTAACTTTTACCTCAGGTTTAAAATTTGCATCTCCCAGATCACGTTTTAGTATAATGGACAAGTCACCTACATGATCCTCATGAAGGACTGAGTTCGAATTGCAATTTACAGTGTCCTTGGCATTTAACCTGGAATTCATAACACGCTGTATCGCAGCAACAGCTTTAAAGACTGAGACATCAATAAATCGGCTATGAAGCAAAAAGGCCTTGCGATCTCTAACAATCCTCTCCTCCTCAGTTTTGCATGGAAGGCTAGCCAATATTGCAAAATCTGTAGCCCATGGCCGAAGATCATATTCACCATTTCTTCCCTGGCCTCCTCCATTACCACCCCAGAGTTCATCTTCTGATGGAAAAGAGGGGATGTTCGATGGAGACTCAGCAACAGGGGGAGGGACAAGCCATGTATTTGCACGAAATCCATAGGGAAGATTACCAAACTGGAAGCAAAAAATGCATTAAGAAACATAAGAACTTGCAAACCTTGCTTTTCAAGATGTCATGTTTTGCAAGGTATAATAACCTATCATGTAAATAAACAAAAGGTTACCTTATTGTGTTCTAGAAAAGCCTTCATAAGGGATTCATATGCCTGCATCAATTACAAGAGTATATCAATCACAAATTGACCGGTTAAACAAATTAATATAACAAATAAGCAAGACAGGATAGCTACAACAAAAAGTCATGTCATGCCACAACAACCTTTAGACTGGTCAGTTAACAGATTTGTTACGTTACTTGACCAAAGTTGATCCAAATTTTATAGTGGAAGAAAAGCCAACATGGTGAGACTTCTCTTTCTCTTTAGGTATTTCCCTTAAGATCAAAAGCATGTGAGTATTCATCTATGATAACATATAAACAGACACAACTTACAAGCTGCGCAAAATATTGGCATGAACTGTTAATATAAAAACACTGTTCAATAGTTGACAATCAAGGATGGCAATGGGTCAGGTCTGATCAGATTTTATTTTTGTTCACTAGAATCCTACCTGAAAAATACACACTCAGCCAAACCAAACCTGACCCAATTAGAGTTGTTAAATTTTATCACCACTACCAACCTGCCTATAAAACGATGGACCTAAATCTCACCCAAACCAACCCACATTCAAAGTCAACATTTACAAACATAACCAATCTTTTTCTTCCCTCTAGAAAAGGGGGGCACTAGAATTTCAGAACATATTAGAAGCTGCTTAACAAGATTTAAATTTTGCAAACAATATAAAGCAAGCAGAGATTTCTTCACCCTTGTCTAATTTGGCAATTGGTTTGAATCAATATATATGCGATGTTCATGGAAGCTTAGCAATTAAAAACAAACGGTACCCACATTGGCAAAGGCTTGACTGAGATTTTGCAAAAGATCTAACAAACTGTGGCTCTGGAAAAAATGCTTTCCCAAAGAATAAAACCCTTTTACTGATGCAACCACCTGTATTAGCTTCCCATTGCAGATTTTTATCTGCACACAATATTACATTTGCCATATCAGTAAAAGCAGTAGCAGGAGAAATATGAAATCAACAAAATCAACCGCATACAGAAAAGGAAAGTAAGTTAAAATACAACAAGAACAACACTATTAAAGTATCATCATTTAACTGTCTAGAGTAATTATCAACGACTTAAGAGGTCAAAATAACAAAATAGAGCAAATGAGTTTGTTTTAGCAAAAGAGAAAGAAGAAAGAACATTTTCACCACTTCATTGCAATGCATTATTATAATATTAAGAATCAACCACAACGATCACCATGAGCAGCAGTAAAGCCTCAAACAATATTTGGGAAACAATTGCACCTACAATTTATGCTCTATATCAAGGCTTACACATTGTAGCAAGTACTAGTAAATGCAAATGTATATCGCCATTAAGAAAATATATTAGCATGCAGAGTGAGATTATACCTGCATTCCAAAATAGTCTCCATCACGCCTCTCTTCTACATCCTTTGGGTCACATCTCCTTAAATCTGCAAAAGTCAAACTTAGTAAATTTAACAAAAAGAACTTTATTAATTAAAAAAATTGAAAAAAAATACAAACAGAAATTACATTTCTTCTCAAAAAAAAAAAGGAAAAAAGAGTGAGAGTAATTACATCTTTTTTGTTGCTTACTTACAAGTTTAAGTTTCGAAAGTACAACTCAATTAAATCTAACAAATAATAATGCACTGAAATTCTTTCTTCATTTAAAAGAATTAAATTTGTTTTCTTCCCTTTGTAGTAACTATTTTTGGTATCAAAATTTTTACAATAGAATTCATTTCCTTTGGCAAATGAATCCGCATCTTATGATATAATTCATTTGAATATTGTATAGTGAACACTATAGAATTAATTCCTTTTCAAAGGCTTCAAACATAGTAAACCATGACATTTAAATGTACTGTCCATACATATTAATTTTATTTATTCCAAGCAGATGATTGGCACCTCTGTAAACAACATTTATAAGATCATTTCTCAATTCCCAAAATATTCCTAGAGACACACAAATGTTAAGTATGGCTTATTTTAGACTCGGAAAACTAAAAAGTAAATACGTCCATTTTTCTATCTCGTTCCCCTCGCTACGTCTGGCAAGAAAAAATATATATATATATATATATATAATTATAAAATATACATGGCACTTACTGAGAATGGGAGGAGTGAGGTGAGACAAGGAGAAGAAATCGTAAAACTCCGATAATTTCGGGGTAGGATGAATGGCGGCCATGTCCATGCTCTCCGAGACCGCCGCCGAAACCGACGTCGTTTGTGGTGTCGGTTCAACTCCTCCATCGGACGGCGAAGGAGGAGGAGGAGTGCTGTTGTTAGGCTGCTGTGCCCTACCATTGATCTTTTTGGATTTTGAATCGGACGACGCTGATGTTGATTGTGATCGGATTCGTTTGGGCCTCGAGAACCTGGCGGTGCACGATACGATGTCGAGGAGTCTCCGCACGTGCGTCACCGCCTGAGCTTCCTCGGTGTAGTCCTCTGCGTAAAAGTGGCAGGAATTGAAATTAGTAAACAATTGTTTGGGCAATTTAATATTTATCCTTTTAAACATTTAGTTCTCTCGTGTACAACGTGTCGTTTTAATTTTGACTAGACAATGTCAGTTTGCAGAATTGCAGATTTGCTTGTCCTTTTTCTACTTATTTTTTATTTTATAAAAGTAAAATATAAACCTCTGAATAAATATAAAGAAAATAATATTTTTAAGGTCTTAATTATAGAATAATTATATCAAAACTAAGAAAAATAATATTTTCTAAACTTTAAGTTTAACCTCATACGCTCGAGTTCAAGTCATTTTCAATTTTACAAACAAATAAATTAAAAAATAATTTGAGCCGTATGGTTCATGATATTAAATAAATTAAGAGGGAGATCTAAGAATAATAATTTCATAAGATCCAAGAAAACAAACAAAATGAAATGAGTTAATGAATGTAACCATAAATATTTATTTGGAAAATGGGAATTTGATATTTCCCTACAATAATAATAAAATAAAAGTTATAATACTGAAATGCAAAAGGGAGGTAGATTAGAACATACAAGAGTGTGCCAAAATTAATGCAATTGTCCTACCAATAAACCAACAATGAGCTGATAATAAGAAGATTGGATGTCTCTAGGGGATCATCTCTGGCATCCAATATATGATATACGATTATTAAGGCTAAATAAATTTCTGAAATTTATGGTATATATTTAGCTGATTAACCCATGGTTTAATATAATATGAACAGCTCAATGCCCACAATGGGATCATGGAAAAATTATTTATTATATGTATATTGGACAAAAATCTTCATTAAATTTAAAGCAAAGGGTATCTACGGGGGTGGTTGTAAGGTAAAGCAAAACGACAAGCTCCTCTGTCATTGCTCTTCTCAATAGGAAAGTTGCATAATTTAATTAATGGTCCTGACTCAAGATTTGTCTGTCTGCTACATGTGATATTGTCCCCTCTTTCCATGTCCCCCCCTCCTCCCCACTCAATATAAACAAATATCTTTAAGAGAGGAACCCATTCTTCAGGTGTCAAGTAGCTGCTTTGTTATGTAAGTTGCCTTCATATAGAGACAAAGAAACAAATGGAGGGGATCGATCTTTGACTAAAGTATACCAAACCCTTACCAGGAAAGGCCATCACAGCACAGTTTAAGTTTTTGGTTAAGGAGCTTAACCTACCTTCAACCATTTTGAGCAAACATGGTTTCAGAGTAACAACTTCTACTCTGTCATTCAATCTCTTCCCTTTGACCTAACCATTTAAAGAAAAATAAAACCCAAAAAGAATAGTTGCATTACAGTTCAATTGATTAAATAATTATTGGGCAAACATATTGAAAGTTAAGAGATGCTCACCTCATGAGCTAAAGAATAGTTTGTAAGGTGGCATGTCTCCACATGAGAAGCCAACAGCCTTCTTACATCAAGTATCTTGTCAGTGGAGATACCCTTCAAGGAATTTCCCATAATTTGGTGATTTAAGCTTGTTAGTACTCAGTTTAATTCCATTGAAGAAATGCTAATGCTTTCAAGGGAAACGCAATCATTATAGTACTTTAAAAGAAGGGGAAAAAAAGGGGAGACAAATATAAAGTAAAAAGAAAGGAAAAGCAAAGCATACCTTGAGTGTAACTTGTGATTCATAAGGAGTAATGACATTAATGTCAAGAACAGTTGGAACAACTGCCAAAAGAACCAGAAAAATATATAGGAAAATCAAAAGAATCAAACTGAAAAAAAGGGTATCAGAAACATGAGATATTCTTTCTTTACTGTAAATCAAAAAGTTTGCTTACCTTTCTCCTCTTTCTTCTTCTTCTCTGCTTTTGCTTTATTCGACTTGCCCCTGCCAGACCTTGGGGCCATCTTCTATCTCCCTTTTCTAAGAACAGTTGTATTTGGAAAAAAAGGTTCAGGTACTCAACAACTTCACTGAAATTACAGCAGAACCTCAGTTCAAAGCCCTCAGCAATGTGTTGAACTGTTGACTACATGCAGAAAGAAGAGAAGAGAAAGATGAGGGATGACAAGAAAAGGAAATACCTTTTTCCTTTGAAAGGGAGGAGCTAGGAAATCTTGTGAAAAGGTTTGGGAGATGATAAGATAAGGGCCTTTTAGTAGTGTTATGGATTTGTGAGCAATCCTAGCCTCTACTTGTTGCTAAAAGCTTGATTGCTTTGCCCACCCACCCCCTTTTCTCTTTCTAGATTGACAAACACCATGTGATTGAGAAGTGCCCCCTCATCCAACTTATTATAACACCTATTAGGACAAAAAAAAGAGCTTTGGTGGGGCAAGGAAAAGGAGACGACCGTTGAGAGAAGGCCAAGTGGAGGATTGTTGGTGGGTTGCAGGTCGTGCCCGAGCAGCTTTGTTTTATCAGACGTTGGTTTCGCCTTCCCACTTGGGGGTTGAGGCCAGGATGGGATGGGGAATGAAGGTTAGGGTATACTATGCAAGATTACATAGAGGAGAAAGAGAGTGTTAATTTTTGGCACATTTAAGAGGGGATCTTAAAGGATCTTGGCCACCTTGACCTTTGGGTGGGCGTGACTTCATTCTTCAAATCCCTATTTTGTCACATTTAAGTGGTAATTAGTGCTTGGATTTAGTCACTTCAATCATACCATATTCCAATTTTTTTCCCATATATCTTTTTACCTTAAAGTTCATATGGCAATGTTTAAATATTGTTTTCAATAGGTAATTAAAGTTAACTATATACAAATATTTTAAAAATTTTGAAAGTTATATTATAAGGTATAACATTTTTTAAAAAAAATTCTGAATTTCTACGATTAATTACATGGTTAAATCTCATGGTTAAATCTCATGGATAAATCAAGTAGTTAAGGCTATATATGTTTGAAGTTGTCTGCAAAATTTGTATTGAAGTGATAATAAAAAAATAAATCTCACATCTATTAATTTTGAAGTATATCCTATATATAAATGTAATAAGAGTCTTTATATTTATAGTCAATTAATTTTAAATTAAATGTTTGTCTAAAAAATTTAATATGGTGTCAAAGTAAGTACCATCCCCATTCTTTATGGACCATAAGGTAGCCATGAATAGCATGTATTTGCATTATCTTCAGCACAAGATAGGTCCATAATACTTACAAATGAAGAGACAAGCCTTACGTGGTAGTTGCTACAGTCTCATCGATTATGTATTAAAGTGAAATTGGATATTTAAGTGCTTAGACATTTAAGTGTTTTACACCATTTTCAACATATGCCAATGTGGTAGTGGGTTCAATATGTACTAGTGTGCCAACGAGTGTTTTACATCATCTTCAACATATGCTAATGTGCCAGCGGATTCAACATGTGCTAGTGTGTCAACGAGGTCGAAATAGACGCAATGAAGGGATATGACACGTGATAAGTCTATGATTCCTATATGTGAGGGGAGTATTGAAATGGTCGCCAATTAATTTCCTAAAAATACAATACCTTGGCATTCAAGTTATTGGTGCAAACTATGTGTTAGGCCCTAGCTATACACTTTCTTATGACGGAAAAAACTTGTGAAACTACCATTTCATCAATGCAACCCCTAATTACTCTCCCTTGCTTCTTCCTACACCACCTCCCTCTCCGTCTCAACCTAAAAGCCTAACTTAACCATTTTGCCTTAGCCCTGACCTTTTTAATGTGGGTGACAGGCTATTTATTCTTTTATTATATTCCTAACCACATTTTATAACTCTACCTTAACACTTTTTTTTTATAATAATTATATAAACAAATAAAGTTTACTATTAAAATTAATTAATTTTCTACATTTATAATATAATTATTACAACAAATAAAAAAGAGCATTTTTCTTGTAATTAAGACTCTACCTTGACAATTTTTATAGTTTAACCGATTGTTGGATTTTCTTTTAGACTTGATTCAAGTCAAACACCTCCGCTGAGAGACCACAAATCCTTAGAGAGAGGAGAAAAATTGTATCCAAATTCATTAGAGAGGGGAAAGGGTTAAGCAGGAGAGAAGAATTGATGTGGCCAAATTCAATGATGTGGCATTTTTTTTTATTCGATAGATTTATAATTGACTTTGTAAAAGTGATTTATCTAATACATATTTCCGTTAATTATTCGTACTGCATATTAAAACCCTAAATATTTTAACAAAATAATTTTCTTAATACGTATTTCCGTTAATCATTCGTATAGCATATTGAAACCTTAAAACTTCAACTAGGAAGATGGCAAATTCACTATGTTTCTCTATCTACTCACGAGTTGGTTCATGATCTTACCAAAGAAGAAGTTAACAAAACACGTAATATAGATAATGTTGGTTAATTAATTAATCCAATGAATTTTTTTATTTGAATGGATTTTTCTATGCTAATATGAAATGGACAAACTTTTCATGACTTAGTCATGAACCACGATGCAATGGGCAAAGAAAATAACGACAAAAGGAGTTGCCAACCCCCCACAAAGTCATAGGCCTAATAAAAACACATGCATGGGGAAAAAGTTGCGTAAACTATTGTTCAACCCACAATGTTGCTAAGATAGGCAGTTTTAAAGCATGTGGTGCATGTAGGAAAAAGGTGAATGGTGTTAAAAGCGGAAACTAAATGGGAGTGGTTGGTGGCAAAAATGGATTTGATTGCTTTGACAAAGGGGAGAATCCTACAACGTGTTAGGACTCTTGATTGGTATATCCAACTAAAAAAGTTTCCAATACGGAGAAATTGAGACTGTCCAATTAGAAATCATATAAATACATCTTAATCATACTATAGACCATATACATTTGATTATGACAATGACGGTGATGATGGTAGTCCTTTTCAAAGTTAAAGGTTTTTCCGTCTTAAATATCAATGCTACAAAACGTTTTACACCTGGTCATCGAACCATAAACCCTAAACTATATAACTCACACAAATGATCGAATGAATGGTTTATACTTTAAAATATTAGAAAATTATAATATTTGACTGATATTGTTTTATGTTAATTAATAAGGTTAATTTGTAATCAAGTTTTTAAATTAAGTGATTCTTTTTTTATCGGATAACTCTTAAAATTAAGCGATGGTAATTCCAATCCAAGTAACATAGAAGTATTGATTTTAACCCCACAAGTGTGCTTGTGTAATGCATGATAATATTAAAATTAATAAGTCTATAAAATAAAAAACTATCCCATACACTTTCGATGAAGTTTTTAAATTCTACCAATAGAGTTGGAGGGTTGACACATACACTATTAGAGTATATTTAAAAAATTAAAAGGATGAATAAAAAGATATATGATAATATTTTAAATTTGTTTGTGGAGTTTAAAATACAGAATAATAATACTTCCAAAATATATAAAAAAGCATATATCTCAAATTCAATTCGATCAAAATATCTCAGCAGTCGTTTTACTTGTCGTAACGTGCGGGTCCGGGAACCTGACCGCCAGACTCGGACGAAAATTAAATGTTTAGGAGTCGCCACCAATCTTTTTTATCTAGATGTGATTGGTCACCTATTAACCCGATTCTAATCGACGAAGTCCTAAATTAATTTTAGGTCCGTCGAAAGAACGATAACTGATCCACGTTTTTTTTTTAGAAATGGGTTCGAGAGTGCGGTTACGCACGGAGAAGGGTTAGCACCTCCGTGGCACCCGTTTCACGAACGGTACCATTTAATCTTAAGTTATCCTATTATAACCTACTTTTGATTTAATCTTTGCTTATTAACTAATTTTTTATTAAATTGGCCAACTGATTTTTTTATTTGATTTTACGTATACACATGATGCAAACGTAAAATGATGTCATGACTTGTTTATTTTAAATAATGGGGTTGGCAATCTTTCATTGGAAAATCATTCGAAGACCATCCCAACGCTTTGGTGAAGTCTCGAAATTTTCCTCACCTAGAGATATCCCCGGAAGAACTCGTCTCTACAAGCTCCTCGGAGAAATTCTATCATCGGAACTCCCGCACTATTTGCAAGATAAATGTGGCATGCTATGACAAGATAAAATGATGATATCTACATGCACGCGTTTGTTGATTTAGGTGGTTCATAATACATCCAATTATGTGTTTAATAATCTATCACCTTATTTATATGTTTATTATTATTTGTCATTTTTTTCATAGATTATTTATTTATTTATTTATTATTATTATTATTTATATTTTTCTGTTTTCTATTTAGATCCATATCCTTTAATTAACGTTGTTGATTAATATTTTACTTGATTATATAACTTATCAAATAAACAATTAATTAATTTTTTTAAACAATTAAATTAACTTTATTTAGTCATATTTATTTAAGCTAATTAACTAATTTAAGTTCGAATGCAACATTATGTAAATTTATTTTTTAACAACGACTATTTGACTTAAT
>NC_030855.1:2494593-2651651 GCF_000208745.1 Theobroma cacao | reverse complement strand
GTCTTATGCCTTTCTTCATTGGCTGACATTCTTGATTTTCCTTAGGAGTGCCCCTTTTTTTTTGACATTCGACCCTTTTTTTTTTTGCTTAAGTTTAAAGCTCTGCCATTCCTTTTTCTCATCATCAAGTCTTTTGTTGAACAATGAAGGTAATTTCTTGCTTAGTTAGTTCATTTTCTTACCAGTCATCATTCATTTCCATGACAATCATCATGTTGGATTATGTATTAGTGGAAAGAAGGGCTTGAAATATAAAAGTGAAGGAGGATTTCATATATATATATAAGTGTAAAAAGGATCAAATGGAGGGAAATTTACAAAGCAATGATTAGATCATTCAAACAATGAACACTTAGACCATTTAGAGAAAACAATATGATTTCCAACTTCAAGAATTGTCTTTGATTGATACTTTGAGCAAATATGTAGATTGTAGACTCCCTAACTTCCCCTATTTTGCGAAATTGTGGAGCTCCGTTCATAGTGCATTTTCACCTCAATCTGGTACTCTTCTTGGACTGACAATTTCATTCCAAATTCCTGCCTTTTGGCCTCAAGCTGCCCTTTTCGGGTTTTCAGCATGAGCCTCTTCCTTTGGGTATGAGTTGCCCTTTTTCGGGTTTTCAACACAAACCCCTTTTTTTTATTTATATTTTTTGTTTTGTTTTTTTTTTAAGCATAGTACTTTTTCACCGCATCCGCGTTTATCGGATTAGGCAGATCTTCCCCCTCCATGTCAGCCAAAATTAAAGCTCCTCCTAAAAAAGCCTTCTTTACCACATATGACCCTTCCCAATTCGGCATCCACTTTCCCCGAAAATCAGTTTGATTTGGGAGTATTCTCTTGAGAACCAACTCTCTTTCTTGGAACTGCCTGGGACGAACTTTTTTCTCGTATGCTCGCATCATCCTTCGTTGGTACATCTGGTCATGACAAAGAGCCGTAAGCCTTTTTTCCTCAATTAGGTTCAATTGTTCATAGTGAGAGCGAATCCACTCAGCATCTTCTAATTATGTTTCCATCAACACCCTCAATGATGGGATTTCTACTTCAACAAGTAGAACTGCTTCTATACCATATACTAATGAATACGGAGTTGCCCCCGTGGAGGTACGCACAGAAGTTTGATATGCGTGCAAGGCAAAAGGAAGTTTTTCGTGCCAGTCTTTGTAGACTTCAATCATCTTTTTAATAATCTTTTTAATATTTTTGTTGGCTGCCTCTATCGCTCTGTTCATCTTCGGATGGTAAGTTGTCGAGTTATGATTCTTGATTTTGAATTTAGTGCAAACTTCCTTGACCATCGTACCATTCAAATTGCTTGCATTATTAGTAATGATCCTTTCCGGCAGCCCATATCTACATATTATCTCCCTTTGAATGAACTTGCACACCACCTTTTGTGTCAGATTGGCATGGGAAGCCGCTTCTACCCATTTCGTGAAATAATCAATGGCCACCAATATGAATCGATGTCCATTGGAGGCTTTTGGTGTAATAAGCCCAATCACATCCATTCCCCACATTGAAAATGGCCAAGGCGCCGTGAAAACGTGCAATGGGGCTGGTAGAGCATGGATCCTATCTGCATAAATCTAACACTTGTGGCACCTTCGAACGAAGTTTATGCAATCTGATTCCAATGTCAACCAATAATATCCAGCTCTCATAATTTGTCTGACCAACATATGTCCATTAGCGTGAGCTCCACAAGTTCCTTCGTGGACTTCTTCCACTATTTTGTTAGCCTCAATAGCATCCACACATCTCAAAAGTACTTGATCCCGACTTCTTTTGTATAACACTTCCCCGCTCAAGAAGAAACTCGTTGCTAATCTTCTAAGGGTTCGCTTGTCATTATCCGTGGCATTCTCCGGATATGTCTAGTGCCTAATATATTGTACGATATCATGATACCACGGCTTACCATCAACCTTTTCTTCAACGTTCAAGTAGTGTGCGAAGGCTTCACGGACTTCTAAATCAAAAGGGCGTACATCAGCCGCCTCTTTTTTTTTGAACATCGTTGCGATAGTGGCCAAAGCATCAGCAATCTGATTCTCTTCTCGAGGCAAATGGTTGAAGCTGATTTCCTCGAATTGTTTGCTTAATTCTGTAACTAGCTTTTGATATGGAACTAGTTTAGAATCTCTAGTTTCCCATTCGCTTCTCATTTGACATATCACCAAAGCCAAGTCTCTGTAAACCTCTATCATGTCGACCCTCATCTCGATTGCTGCTTGTAATCCCATTACCAACGCCTCATACTCCACCATATTATTAGTACAATTGAAATTTAATTTTGTCGTGGCTGGATAATACTTTTCATTTGGAGAAATCAACACTGCCCCAATTCCGTGCCCCAAAGCATTGGATGCCACATCAAAATACATCTTTCAGAGATTAAGTTCATTGAGACCGTCATTTTCTATGTGCAAGATGGCCATCAAATCTTCGTCTAAAAAATCAAAACTTACAGATTCATAATCCTCAGTAGCTCGATCTGCGAGGAAATCAGCGATGGTGCTCCCTTTGATTGATTTTTGAGACACATACACAATATCATATTAAGACAATAGAACTTGCCATCGTGTTATTCTTTCAAACAGGATAGGCTTTTCAAAAATATACTTGATGGGATCCAACTTCGCCACCAACCACGTTGTATGATACAACATATATTGTCGGAGCCTTTGGGCGATCCACGCTAGAGCACAACACATCTTTTCGAGCGCAGAGTATTTTGACTCATACTCTGTGAATTTTTTGCTCAAGTAATATATGGCTTGTTCTTTCTTCCCACTTTCATCATGTTGCCCCAATACGCATCCCATGAAATTCTTATTCACAGTCAAATACAAAAATAGAGATTTTCCTGTCGTTGGTGGTACCAACATTGGTGGATTTGTGAGATACTATTTGATTTTATCAAAAGCTATTTGACATTTTTCATTTCACTCTCCTGGGTCTCGTTTTCGAAGCAACTTGAAGATTGGATCACATTTGCAGGTGAGTTGGGATATGACTCGAGCAATGTAATTCAACCTCCCTAAAAATCCTCTCACTTCTTTCTGCGTTTTAGGAGGTGACAACTCTTGAATAGCTCATATTTTATCTAGGTCCACTTCAATTCCCTTTTCACTCACTACGAACCCCAACAATTTCCCAGAAGTAACACCAAAAATGCATTTTGCAGGATTCAGCTTGAGCTGAAACTTCCGCAATCTCTTAAACAGCTTCTTGAGATTGACAGTATGATCCCTTTCTGTACGAGATTTTACAATCATGTCATCCACATATACCTCTATCTCTTTATGCATCATATCATGGAACAAAGTCACCATTGCCCTTTGGTAGGTGGCACCTGCATTCTTTAATCCAAATGGCATTACTTTGTAACAAAACGTTCCCCACATGGTTACGAACATTGTTTTTTCCATATCTTCGGGTTCCATCTTAATTTGATTGTACCTCGAAAAATCATCCATCAACGAGAATAAAGCATGTTTTGCTGTGTTGTCCACAAGAGTATCGATGTGTGGCAAAGGGAAGCTATCCTTCGGACTCGCTCTATTCAAATCCCTGTAATCAATGCACATTCGAACTTTTCCATCCTTCTTAGAAACCGAGACTATATAAGCTACCCATTCAAGATACTTGGCCACTTCCAAAAACCTAGCATCAAATTATTTTTTTACTTCTTCTTTAATTTTCAACAACATTTCTAGCTTCATTCTTCTCAATTTCTGTTTAATGGGCTTGCAGTCTGATCTCAAAGGCAACTTATGGATGACAATGTCAGTATTGAGACCTGGCATGTCCTGATATGACCAAGCAAACACATCCACATATTCACGGAGTAGTTCTTATAGCTTTTGCCGTTCATCAGATTATAACAAGGTGCCAATCTTAACCTCTTTCTTTTCTTCCCCATTTCCAAGGTTAATCATTTTTGTGAGTTCCTGATGAGGTAAGATCTCCCTTTCCTCCTGTTCCAACAATCTTGACAAATCAGGGGGTAAGTCATAGTCATCCACTTCCTCTTCATTTTTCAATTCATCAATGTTCGAAACTTTCTCGAAATCAAAATTCACATTGTTCTCCAGATTGTCTTCGTGTTCATTATTTAAAGACCTGCAAATAGGTAAAATTGGACATATGTATGGGTAAGTATTTATTGGCTAAAAAAACAGACAAAAAGGAAATATGCAAAAAGGTTGATAAATTATGAAACATATTATGTATTGTCATTTATTTAAATGATGAAGGTAACAGAAAGCCCTACTTAAACAAGAAATTACTCTTAACACCCTTGGGCATAGGCATTTAGATTTATTCATTACATTTTTAAAGACTTAAAAATAACAGGTAACTCTGTGGTTGTCCAATTAATTAGCTCTTCTCCTAGCAGTACTTGATACACCACAGCGACCTTCTCGTTAGATTCTTCGTCTTTGATCATATGGACTGACAACTCATCAAACATCTGCAGAACCTGATTAACCTTTGTTGGTGCTTCGGGATGAATGAAACCTGCAGAGCGAAAAGTCTCATATAAGTACGAAATTGTCCGTTTCCCAAATTCTTCTTCTTTTCCCTCAAGTTGAGCCATCATTTTAATCTTCTTTTGAGCTGCCAATTTCCTTATCTCTTCTTTGGTAGGCTTGTACCCCAAACCAAACCTTTCTTCATTCTTTATTGGAGTCAAAGGACGGTTAATTCCTTGTAAATTCTTTCCTAGCACCAAACCTGCACGGCATCCTTTTCCCACTGTCTGCTTTACCCCTATTTCAGTTGCTACTAACAAACAAGGAGTTGGTATCATTTCTCCCTCCCCCACATAAGTAGCATTAACAAATTCAAAAGATCTGAAAGAGCACTCTGGGACTTCTTCTGTCACCTCTATATAGGGGGCAGATGAGGGTTGAATGGCCAATATGTCTTCCTCCGTAAATACACTTATCAGTTGGCCCTCAACTATGAATTTAACCTTTTGATGAAGGGAAGAGGGTATGACTCCCGCCATATGAATCCATGGACGCCTTAGTAAGCAATTGTAGAACGGGGAGATGTCCATGACTTGAAATTGGACCTAAAAAATACAAGGGCTAATTTTTATCGGTAGTTCGATGTCTCCTACCACCTCCTTTATGGTTCCGTCAAAAGCCTTTACAACCATGTGGCTGGTTCTCATATAAGACAGGTCTACAGGTAACTTGGTTAAGGTAGAGCGAGGCATGACATTTAAAGCTGAGCCATTGTCGATCAAGACCCTGGGTACGGCGTGGTCCTTGCATTGGATGGTAATGTGCAAAGCTTTATTACTTCCTCGGCCACCCGATGGAATTTCCTCATCATTAAAGGCAATGAAGTTCCCAACTGTAATGTTTCCCACGATATGATCCAACTTTTCCACCAATATATCATGAGCCACGTAAGCTTGATTCAGGACCTTAAGTAGCGCATTCCTGTGTGCTTCTAAATTCAGAAGTAAAGATAACAGCGAGATACGAGCAGACATTCTAGTTAATTGCTCCACCACACTATACTCACTATGTTTGATAAATTTGAGAAATTCACCTATTTTTTTTTTCGTAACAAGCCTTTTAATCTCATTGTTCGGAGCAATTGGAGGTTCGGTGGTTTGATCCTTGAGAAAGGTACTTGCTTCTTTCAGATCTTTTCCTTGTTTGAATTTTCCTTTTTCAACCCTTTTTGTTATCTTAGGAGAATAACATCGTCCACTTCGCATTATTCCTCCCACACTAGTTAGATCTGTAAAAGATACTTGCGAAGTAAGGGGGGCCATACCTAAGATATTACATTCGTAATTCCAAGGAGCAGTCTTCTCACTCTTGTACTGGAACGGGCTAGGAATTTCAATAGTGATGCCACTTCCTACAACAGTAGGGGATGTATCATTCATCGGACTCCTGTTTTCTTCATAAAAAATGGTCAGAGGTTTCGGTTTATTCACCCCAAATGAACTTAATGCTACTTCAACTAAGGTATCTTCATTTATGGTTCCGACTAAATCCTCTTCGCCTTCTTCATAAAATTCAATTACCGACGAATCCATCAATTCTTACAACGAAAGCTATCACAATTTTGAATGGAATGCCCAATTGCCCCCATATGAAATTTGCAAGAATGAGTGAGATCATGCCCCAATTCCTTTGAGTCTATGGGTTCTGGAGTGATAACATTTATTTTGAACAATGCCTCAAACACTTTAGCCATCAACATTTGAATTTCATCGAAATTCTTTTTCACCCGTCGAATCGTCTCTTCATGTATGGCGTTCACTGTCGAACTTCCATGGTTAGGCAAGGGATTCCCATCAACATTTGAATTGTCTTTTTTAGCAAAATTCAAAAGTCCTACCTTGATGAGCACTTAGACTTTATGTTTTAATGCAATATAATTCTCCGTGGAGTGTCCTTGAATTCCAAAATGGTAATCACAATGCACATTCGAGTCACACCATTTCGAAAAAGGAGGTCGAAGTGGTTTTAAAGGGGTTCGAGTAAGGAGTCAATTTTCTATGAGTTGTGGCAATAATGTAGTGTAAGGAATTGGGATAGGATCAAACTTAGGTTTTTCTGGGGTAATTTTAGGTCCTCTTTGACCATTGCCAGAATTATTGGTTGAAGCTACCGATTTTTGTGGTGGAGCTTGTGGGAGAACATTGGTCTGAAACGTTGGTTGTGGGGCAGGTTGGTACACATATGGGTTTTATGCGATGTTGCCTATGTTCAGATAGAAGGGTTGGTATGGGGGGTACAGGTAATATGGGTTAAAGTTATGGGTCTGTTGTCTGTCATGGGCAACTGCTTGTACATCTCCTTCTTTTCTCTTGGGCATACTCCCTTTCTTTGAGCTAGCAACCTCATGCCCTTCAATTTTTCCACTTTTAATAGCTCATTCTATTATTTCTCCATATAAGACCAAATTCGTAAAGTTTTTCATGGTGTTGCTGATCAAACGCTCGTAAAATGGAGCTTGGAGCGTGTTTATGAACAACACAATTATTTCCTTATCAGTGAGAGGTGGCTGAACTTGTGTTGGTGTATCCCTCCACCTTTGGGCATATTCCTTGAAGCTCTCACTTTGCTTCTTTTTCATAGTCTGCAATGACAACCGATCAAGGGCTAATTCAGCCACATGCTTGTATTGGGCTATGAAGGCTCTTGCTAGATCTTTTTAAGTCTTAATATGATTTCGATCTAGCTGTACGTACCACCAAGCAGCTGACCCGATGAAGTTGTCTTAGAAAAAATGGATCAGTAGCTTGTCATCATGAGATTGTGCAGCCATTTTTCGATAATACATAGTAATATGTGCCATGGGACATTTTGTTCTGTCATATTTTTCAAATTTCGAAACTTTGAACTTGGTCGGGATCTGTACATCAGGCACTAAGCATAGTTCGGTTGCATCCATGGTACCGAACCTATCAACTCCTTCGATAGCACAAAGACGCTCTTCCAACAAATCGTACTTTTTTTTTATCTTTTTCATTTTCACCTATTTGTGATGAGTCCTTTCTTAGTTTCTCTTGCTCTTTTGGATCATCTAAATCTGGGACGTGTAATGGTTCAGCAGGATTTATCCCAAAATACGGCCCAAATTGCCCATGAGTCGGTTGATGGCCCATCGGGGGTGGTGCATTGTAGTCAACGGATGGCATCACTTGAGGGTGGACCCTTTGAGAAGTTTGGGCATGTGGTGGAGTGAACCCTGGGGGATAAGATAGATCATCCATTTGGTTTCCAGTGTCTTGAGTTGGTGGGTTTTCTGACGAAGCTGACTCTTCTGCAACTCTTTTTCCTTTACTTAAGCTTGTCATCAATTCCATCATCTTTGCTAACTGTTCTCTCATTTCTTCTTAAGCTCTTTCCATTCTATCCATTCGCTCTTTTTATTCTTCTTCCATGATCCTTGCTCGCTGACGTGTATTATGAACACGTTGGTCACTTGGCTTAAGTGGTAGAGCTATTTTTGGAACTTTATTGTAATCATAAACATGAATTAGATGCATAGTCGATGCATGAATGAAATGAAGAAATGAACCCATTATCTTTATTTTTAGGTGAAAATACTTATTGTCATGAAATGATGATTTATGCATGTATGAATGATTATGTACTAAAAGTATTCATCACATGACACCCAACAACAGTCATCCATTGCATAAGATATTGTCTTTGATTACAATTCAAGAGTCATCTAGAAATATTCACCAATTTTATTATAATGGTTATACACCTCATCTAAATACTTAATCAACTGTTGCTCTTGTTTTCCAACTGGAAAGATCTGGCTCCTTAATATGTCCGTCTTCCAAGCCATGCTTCTCGCCTTGTAAGCCACCTCCCTCATTTGCCAAACCAAGTAATCCATCTGGTCGTGTTTCTTTGTATAAGCTTATCTGTAGGATTCACCCCACTCTTGAATTCTGGTGCTCTGTTGCTTGAGGCGTTCATATTCCTGTTGATAAGTCGTCATGACCCCTTCGAGCTCTTCATACTCTTGTCTTAGTAATTAGATGGACTTTTGTTGGAATCGCACTTGATTTCTTAGTCCATCATTGTACGCTTGAAGTTCATTACCTCGATTTTCTCTCACTTGTATTTCCCTTTGAAGTTCACTGGTTGTGGTAGAAAACTTATTATTCAGGCTCTCATACTTCCCTTCCCAATTACTATCTATTTTTCAGACTTTCTTTCTTTGTTCAATTACTTCTTTCTTCATCTTCTCACACTCTTTTTGGAGGTCTTTATATCGTTGCTTCCAACTGGCATTTTCAGCTTCGGACTTCTTTTGGGCCAACTCACTTTCGAGCAAAGCATCTCGTGGTTCCGGATTAATTGGGTCGCGCAGTGTATCTTCCTTCGGATATACCACATCCTTAACTCGTTAGACGTGCCATATTTGATATATGGTAGTTACTTCATTAGTGTACCTCATTTGGTCGACTCGGCTGGTTTTATTCCGAGCTCGTGCAATCTCCTCAATCCCTTTCAGAAAGCCTAGCTCTCCATAAGCAAACTCCAAAGTATTAAGTCGATGTGTCATTGGCACAAACTGCTCTGACCCAAATTGTCTTCTCACCATGATTGGGGCGTAGCTTATTGCTCCCCATGGCCTTATTAACGGCACCCAAGGTTCATCTCAGCATTTGTACAAGACCGGGCGATGAGGTATCCACGAAGCTCTCCACGTTACTTCCACACTCATGAGTTTTCGAAGCCTAGAGATCCATTGTTCCTTAGTCCTATTTTCTGGCCATTCACTCTCACAAATTTCTCTGATAGGGGCACTTTGAGGATGAAATGGCTTTCTGAACTTATTGACCTTGCATTCAAAATGACTTACTATCCATATGGAAAGAAGCTGTGCGCATCCCACAAATCGCCTTTCCTCATTTCTCCGACAATAATTCAGTGATTTGAGAGTTTCTGCTAGAATAAAAGTTGAAGGGTTAGCCTTGTTGATGACTTTCTCGAAGAAATCTATAATTTCGACCTCTATATGTCTCAAGATTTTGGGAAAGATCACTAGCCTATAATTTTCCAAGGCCATCACAAGTTGTCCTTGCTCGGTGTCTCAATGATTCATGATATAGCTACGTAGAAAACTCCATGGGATACATTCATTGTCACCCTTTTTCCTTAGGTTTTGGTCAACTTCGGCCGAGGTAATACCCGTAATCTTGGCTAACTTTTTCCTGTGTTCGGTCTTTTGTCCTCTCCAATATATCTTGTCCAGATTATCAAGATCAATTTGTAAGAGAGCCAAGTACTCTTCGATTGTGGGGACCATATCCACCTCATTAAACACGAAACATTTATACGACGGATCCCAAAATTGCACAATGGCCTTCAACAATTGTTCATCAATCTGGACCTTAAGGAGTCGGGCTATATGGCCATATTTCTTATCGAAACTTGCTCTAGTGGTGGCCCTCCATCTATCCCATATGTCAAGCAAATCGATGAAGTCATTCTATTTAAAATCAATGTGGACCCTATCAGGTAGTGATGAGAAATGATCTTTTGACAAGCAATCCCCCTCACTTTGTTGGGCACTCGCCATGTGCTGAGTCACTTCATAGATTCCATCGTAACTTGAGGATGGCCATGATGACTCCATGTATGCAATTGAATCTACTTTGTCAACGGTTGTCAAGTGACAAATACTTTTCCTATATGCAAAATTATGATGCAAATATGCATATGCAAATGACAAAAAGTTCAAGTCAGTACCGTAAACAAGAATTCCAAAAGATGAATGAAAATAATTAATAACATGATACCTTTATTACTTCGCGGAGAAGAATTTAGAACAAGGGGATTATGAAAATTTCTTCATGTGTACCTAGTCAAAAGGTATATTCTCACAAGTGAAGCTCTACCTAAGCAAAGGCGACTCTCGGTATTTTACATGCTGAGTTTGGGTTAAGAATGGAGCTAAAGGTTCCCAAATCGCTCGTCACTGTTGTCCACACGGACTAGTAAGGCACCCCGATCCTCACCCATTACAGGCTTCAAACGGATTAGGTTCGATCTGAGTGGGAGTCTTCACTAGCCCATGCAGAGGTTATCACCTCGCGAGAGCGTAGCTACTTAACTCCCTCCTAATTAAGGACAAAGCCCGGGTGGAAGGCTTGTGCATGAATGCAAGATGTGTAGTGTGTGAGAAGGAATATACTGACCTTGGATCAATAATTTCACTCCCCTTATCCTAAATTTCCTGCAATTATTAAAAACAGTGAAGTAATAATAGCAAAATAAATGAATGCATTAAACAAAAATATGCAAAATTGATGCTAGGGAAAACAAATTATTTAAGGCTTAAGATAACTTATGATTACTTAATGGCTTGACTCTCGATGTCCCCAGTGGAGTCGCCATCTGTCGTAACGTATGGGTTCGGGAACCCGACCGCTAGACTTGGACGAAAATTAAATATTTAGGAGTCGCCACCAATCTTTTTTATCTAGGTGTGATTGGTCACCTATTAACCCGATTCTAATTGACGAAGTCTTAAATTAATTTTAGGTCCGTTGAAAGAACGATAACTGATCCACGTTTTTTTTTTAGAGATGAGTTCGGGAATGCGGTTACGCACGGAGAAGGGTTAGCACCTCCGTGACGCCCGTTCCACGAACGGTACCATTTAATCTTAAGTTATCCTATTATAGCCTACTTTTGATTTAATCCCTGCTTATTAACTAATTTTTTATTAAATTGGCCGACTAATTTTTTTATTTAGTTTTACGTATGCACATGATGCAAGCGTAAAATGATGTCATGACTTGTTTATTTTAAATAATGGGGTTGACAATCTTTCATTGGAAAATCATTCGAAGACCATCCTAACGTTTTGGTGAAGTCTCGAAATTTTTCTCACCTAGAGATATCCCCGGCAAAACTCGTCTCTAATAGCTCCTCGGGGAAATCCCATCATCGGAACTCCCGCACCATTTGCAAGATAAATGTGGTNTCGAAGACCATCCCAACGCTTTGGTGAAGTCTCGAAATTTTTCTCACCTAGAAATATCTCCGGAAGAACTTGTCTCTACAAGTTCCACGGGGAAATCCCATTATCGAAATTCTCGCTCCATTTGCAAGATAAATATGGCATGCTATGACAGTAAAAAATGATGATATCTACATGACCATGTTTGTTAATTAGTTGGTTGGTAATAATAACATGTTTGATAATTTAAAGTGATTTATTGCCTTATTTATATATTTATTATTATTATTATTATTTTTATGTATATTAGTTTAAACAACAATTGTTCGGACTAATGGGTATCGAAGTATAGAATTCGGATTTATCCCGACGCTTCGATGAAAATTCGTCTCGAACTCCGTACCTAAGAAATCCACCAGAAAGAAGTAACTCTTTGCCCCTTTTAGGTAAAAATCTTTCAAATAGTCATTTCATTTTTTCATAATTTTTATATTTGTATCATGTTGTTGTTTTTTTATTATATATATATATATATTTTATATTTACAAGTATCTAAATATGAATATTTCTTTCTTTTTTCTTTTTTTTATTCCTCTCATTTGCTTATTATCATTACTATTTTTAACATAAACTAAACCTATGATTAGTTTTCTTACTATTTATTTACATATTATATATATATATATATATATGTATATATGTTCTTTTAAACTATGTATCTTTACTATTTTTTTTATTATGACTATCATTATTTTTTTTATTTTTTTGTTATTTTTTATTATATATTATTATATATTATTTTTATTTATAAAAAATATAATTAATATTATATATAATATTATATGTATATATATATGTATAACTTTTCCTAATATGGTTTTAATTATAACAATAAAAATGAAAATACATTTTTATTTAACAAATATAGGCTAGACACAAAATCAATTAAAACCAGAGAGGAAGGTTACCTTTTTAGGCTCAGATTAGCCCAATTCAATAACCCACAGAAGGCCCAAAACTGTTATGCCGGATCTGCTTCCTAAGGTCCACAAGGCTGAGCCCAAAACGCACCGTTTTGGGTATTTGTTTGGCAACTTTTAATCCACCAAAACAACGTCGTTTTGATCCTTAATCCAAGTATTTAAACCTTCCTTTTCCCTTCTCTTCTCATTTTCTGCCTTCTTTTTCTCTCTCTAGCCTCACCCTCTCTACCTTCTCTCTAAAATTTTCCCTCTCTTTCTCTACAAACACCTACTCTCTTCCCTCACTTAAAACCTCCCTCATTTGCCTTTCTAACCAACCAGCGGTAACTCCTCTTTCCTCTGCTACCGGCGGCACCCCCAAGAACCTCTTCATTTCCTACTGTCGCAGATCGGCTACTGCACCCTTCCTCTCTTTCTCTGCCTAGATCAGACCTCTTACCCCCTTTGTCGGTGACTGGTATACCAAATCTGAAAATCTTGGCTTCCACTCTCCTTTAGCCGGCGCTCTAAAGATCCAACTCCTCCCTAGAAAACCCAAAACGCTGATCCCTCACTACCCACTGCCCATTTCATTTTTTGTTTTCACTTTTCTTTTCTTTTTTTTTGTATTTATTTTTTTGACTTTTGATTTTTTTTTATTGTGTTTGATTGTGGTTCCAGCTGCTAGAGATTTAGGATTTTTTTTGGTGATTCTTGTGTTTTCTTTGGTTTTGAAAATTGTTTTTTTTTTTGGATCGTTTTCTCTATTTTGAATCTCGATTTTCTTGCTCCTCAAATCCTCTCCTTTGCTTTCAAAATCTTTTTGGTTCTTATAGAGTGTGGTTGTCCAAATTTTTGGACAACTAGAGGAAGCAATCATGCTCGGTTCAGCTTGAATCCCGGGTGGCCTTCAAGTCAAAATAAAATCTGTCGGACTGATCTCCAAATCTCGACCGCTGAAGGAGCATTTAATGCTTCGTTTTTGTTGACTGTGGAGGCCAGGTCTCTAGATTCTTCTTTTTTTTATTATTTTATTTTTTATTCTTATTAGATTTATTTGTTTTTATTTTTTTCTTATTTTTTTTTATTAAATGGGTGTCTACATTACTCATGCATTTTTTTTTATTTTAGTCTTTCTACTTAAAATCGTAATAATTTAATTTCTTAATTTTAAAAATTGCTTCAATTTAATCCTTTTAATATTTTTCTTTCGAAATTACTTTTCACAAAGCTAACGTGACGCTGATGTGGCACTAGTTACTAACATGGCATGTGAACCCAAAATCTCATCAAACACAACAAGCTCCTTACCACTTGCTTTTGTTTCTTCTTTTTCTGTTTTCATTTTTTTTCCTTTTTTTTTCTTTCTATCTCTTTTCACCTTCTCCTTTAAGGATCGATTGCCAATCATTGGACGTCGTCATCGTCACTGGTCGTTAGTCATCGAACGTCGATTATCCTTCAATGGACATCGAACATGCCATGCCATGACTATGACTAGGGGCGGCCTAATAAGTTCAAAGGCCTAAAATCAAATATTCAAATGAGGCTTTTTTTTATTGAAATTAAAAAAATATTAAAATTTTATTCTTTTAGCTTTTTGAGATGCAAAATTTTTAATTAAACTTTTATAATCAAGTTCTTCTAATATTTCTTTTTCACTTGATAATATAACCAATTCATTTAATCTTTCTTGAAACATTGTTGATCTTAAATAAGATTTTATTAATTTTAGTTTTGAAAAACTTCTTTCTCTTGAAGCAACACTTACTGAAATTGTTAATATTATTCTAAATATATTTAACTATTATAATTATCTTATATTTTTTAAATGGCTAATATAAAATCAACAATAAAAAATTTTAATTCAAATAAATCAACAGTCACATAAAATAAAAATAACATAACAATATAATATAAATCTAAATTAAAATAAAAAAATCTGTAAATATTAGAACAATAGTACCTAATTGTTGAATGCTTATTGCAAACCGCAAATGAGGCTCACAGCTTTATGAAGATAATAAAATAACAGACTTCTTATGTATTTTTTAAAGAAAAATTGAAGTTAAAGGAAGAAAGAGCAAATGAGAAATGAAGATTTCAAAAGTAGATATTATACATTGAAAAAAATAATTGGTTTTATATATAGAAAAAAAATAGCTGTTGGAAATCATTAAATGTGTTGATTGAAAATAAGAGAAATAAGTGAGAAAAAAAATAGCTATTGAAAATGATTAAATATATGTAACTGTTAGTTTATTGAAAATAAGAGAATATAGTTAAGAATTAATAGCATTCTAGAAATAAGAAAGTAATAAAAAATTAAGATTTATTAGGCACATAATTAAAAAAAAGTAAAAAAACAAATAATTTGATCAATTATTTTTTATTTTTATATTTTTTTAATATAATAAATTATATTATAATTATTATAAAATTATAAATCTTCCTTAAAATTGAGGCCTTTCCAAATTAAGGGCCTAAAGCATTTGCCTGGGTGGCTTCACCCAAAGGTCGGCCCTAACTGTGACCGGTGATCGTTGACTAGCAATTGGTGGCAACGTCCGATAACTAGCGATCGATCAAAAAGGTGAGAAGAGAGAAAAAGAAAAAATAAAGAAAAAAAGAAAAAAATTAATATTTAATTAAAGAAAAAGGTTTAGAGTAGGTGGTAAGTAGCTTGATGTTTTTGCATGAAGTCTTGGTTCAAAACTCAACATGCATATAATATTTTTAAAGAGAACAAGAGACACAAGTCGTTTTTTTATCATACCACGGGTCACCTTTTGGACATGCTATGTACTATAGAGTTATCTTATGTATATTTGGAACTTAAAATTAAGCTAAGTCCTATTTTTTATCATGCTCACTTTTTGGACATGCCATGTGGTATAGAGTTATCTTATTCATATTTGGAACCTAAAATTGAGCTAAGTCCTCTAGTTTTAAGTAATCCATTTGTAATTTTAGACTTAGAAGTAGTAATTTAATTTATGTCATGGCAAATATCATTTATATAATTTCAATGAACTTCTTGTTAAAATCCCTCATTTCAATCTCGAATTAATTGATTTTCTGATATTGAAGGATGTACAAGGACTTGGAACTCAAATGGTAAAGGATGGTGCAAGTAGCTTAAGTAATGCCTTCAAACATGCTACAATGTTTTGAGCATAACTCAAGCTACAGAACTCCAATCAACATGATTCTTGGACCTACGGAAATCTAAAAGGAAGAGCTACAACTTTAATGTTTAGCACTTCTCCCAGTTCAGAAGGGATCATGGTAAAAAATACAGAGGAAATTGATCAACTATAGCAGACTATAGTCAATGTTGACAGAAGCTTGGGCTTTTAGGCGCCTAAGCCCTTTAAATGGCCATTTGATGTAAAATCGAATGGCCAAAAATGTGCAGAATTATGTGTCGGCGCCTAGGTGCCCAATGTTTTGTTTTGTGTCTTGTTTTAACATATTTGATAGTGCATTCGGCGCCTAGGCGCCTAAGCTTCTGTCAACATTGATTGTAGTTTGCTGTAGTTAGTCAATTTTCTCTCCATTTTTGATCATGATTCCTTCCGAACCGGGTGAAGTGCTAAACATCAAAATTGTAGCTATTCCTTTTAGATTTTTGTAGGTTTAAGAATCATGTTGATTGTAGTTTTGTAGCTTGAATTATGCTCAAAACACTGCAGCATGTTCGGAGACTTTTCTTAAGCTACTTGCACCAAAGCAATTTCAAAATTAAAAGACTAAATTGTTATGATTTTGAGTAGAAAGATTAAAGTGAAGAAAATTTATAAATACAGAGACAATTGAGGTATTTTGACCAATTCAATTCTCAACTAAATTAATCCTATTTTGGTTGGGAGTTATTAATTACTTTGGTTCATAATGCTTAAGATTGTAAAATAGGTTTAAGAAATTGACCTAAGATTTCATTGAATAATATAAAAGTGGAATTAATTAAAATCTATCCGTCGTAGGCCCTTCCAATTCTTGATTCAAAAGTAGGCCTTTTTTTAAGTGCATGATTGCTTTGAAGAATTATTCAATTAATATATCATGCAATTAACATTCCAATATCACTAAGACCATATAGTTCATGGAATTCATGGGTGATGGGTCGACATCACCTATTTATTAAAGCTAATAAATATGATTCAATGAAGAGTGGAGGACGAAATGTAGACTATACTATAGTTTTATTAATTAGGTTTGTCATCCCTTAATGGAACCACAAAGTTATGAATTTGAAGAAGGTATAATATGTTGCTGTTTCAAAACTCTTTAAATTTTTATTTGTTTTTTAATATATAATGTTTAAATAAATTTTAAATTATTTTAAAAAATTAAATAAGTTTTTATTCTTTTATTAAATTCAATCAAGTTTGTGTATTTTGCACCCGATCATTTGGCTCATTGGTTAGTACATTATCCCCTGCCTAAAAGAACAGGGTTCGAATTCCCCCTCCTCTAATTATAAAAAAAAAAGTTTGTGTATTTTTATTTTGGGTTATAGAAATAATTATGATTAATGATTGACTAATTGTCATTAATCAAAATGTTACTTGTCATTTTCTATTCACATAACCCTAACATGACATTAATAAGAACCATAAAAAATATCATATGATCATATTATCATATCTCACGTCATTATTATAATATATCAATATATTACATCATAATCAATTATAATATGTTAGTATGTCTCATGTCAGTGTCATACAATAAAAAATAATAAATGATATTTTGACTAAATTAATCATTAATGATAAAAACTTATTTGATTTAAATTAAAAGTATAAAGATTTATTTGACTCATAATAAAAATATAAAGATTTAATTGAATATAATAAAAATTTAAGAGTTTATTTGAATTTTTAAAATAGTTTAAAGATTTTTTAAATATTATGCCATTTTTTATAATTAGTTTATAAAAATATATAATGATAAATNAATAGTTTAAAGATTTTTTAAATATTATGCCATTTTTTATAATTAGTTTATAAAAATATATAATGATAAATTAATATTATCTATTATTTTTTTACTCTTTAATATCTCAAAAAATATTAAAAAAATTGAGATTTATAATTAAACACAAAAAAGTTTTGAATTTGAGATTTCTATTTAAAAGTAATTGTAGCTATTATTAAAATAATTATATCTTAAGTTTCGTTTGATAATAGGATATTAATTAATGAAAAATAAAACTTAAAACAATTGATTAGTATGCATATTCATTACACAAATATACTAGTACATTAGTTTTTATGAATTGAATTATTGAAAAAAATTATAATACATAAAAAAAAATTTAATAAATTTTTAGTTTTTATTATATATAATTAAAATCATATTTTTTTAATTTAAATTAAATAAGTCAGTTAACAACTAGTTAATTATCTTCAATTAAAACATCTCTTGTCATTTTATTATTATTTGACTTAAAATAAAATATAAACACTTAATTCAATATAATTAAAAATATTAAAAAAATCCATTTTCAATATATCTATATCACTGGTAAATAAAATAAACTAGAAAGTTAAAATTTAAAGAATTTTCCGAATTTCAAAATTTTGTAATCAAAACATTTTGACTGTCCCCTCCGTCTGCTGCTTTGCTCACCGTCTCAAGTCTCAGGATCAAGGAAAAGCGCGCGAAAGCTAGAACAAAACCCTAGCAAAGCAATGCCGGAGCTTCCAGAGGTAGAGGCGGCGAGAAGAGCGATAGAAGAGAACTGTTTGGGAAAGAAGATCAAGAAAGCTATTATTGCAAATGACTCTAAAGTCATCGAAGGAGTCTCCGCCTCGGACTTCGAGTCCTCTCTCTTAGGCAAGACCATCGTCTCCGCTCACCGGAAGGGCAAGAACCTCTGGCTCCGCCTCGATTCCCCTCCTTTTCCTTCTTTCCAGTTCGGTACGCTACGCTTCTAAACCCTAGAAATGCAATTCTTTTACCTATTAATTCTTTTTCTGCTCATTTTCTTAAGAATTTTGAACTTTATATTTTTTTATTAATGTGGGTTGTATCAATTTTAGGGATGACTGGTGCTATTTACATAAAAGGTGTTGCTGTCACACAATATAAGAGGTGACATTGTTTTCCGGTTCTGTTTTGTAGTTACTTTTTACTAGTATTAAAATACTTTTACTTTTATTATTTGTTTTTTCTGTATTCTTTTTTTAAGAATTGCGTTTGGATACTAATTATGATGAGTAACGGAGAATGTTGTTTGCAGGTCTGCTGTAAAGGACAATGATGAATGGCCTTCCAAATATTCAAAGTTCTTTGTTGAAGTAAGAAACATTGCTCTCTCCATTGGCGGTCCAATGTATTCGGCAGCTTATCTTTCCTTTAAGTTATCCTGGAATATTGTCATTCAACCTTTTGCAATGTGTGGAATTTTAATTCTCATTTAGTATATTGTTGTCATATCAAATTTTCGTTGCATTGTTCTAGGCACTTAATCTGACACAGGGGATAGATGTTTAATCCAGTTTATTTGTATTATACATTCTTTAAAAGTGGGGCTTTTCTATCTTAAGTTTTCAGTCCTTTTCATGGTCTCCTATTACAAGATTCTTTATGATGCTAGAAGGGGCATATTACATCCATCCTATTCTTATTTTTGAACTTCAATTAGCTTTTCTAGACATGATGAATTTGGAGGAGGAAAATATGAAGGGAAACACAAATTCTGGAGCAGATTATTATGGTTTTTTGGTACCATTGGTTTCCCAGTGACAATTGTCATTAACGGGTTATGGATGGATTTTTATATGTGCTCTTTTGTATGGGCACTTGAATACTGTTTTCTGCCCTTGGAAAAAAAATTGTGTTATTTATGTGATTTTAGTTTGATTAGATATGTCTGTTCAATTATGCAACTATAACTAGCAATGAAGTTTATCTATAACTGAATGAAATTGTTGAGCCTTAATTTGTAGGGATTTGTTCTCATTTGAATGCTCTTTTGCAGCTAGAGGATGGTTTGGAGCTGTCTTTCACAGATAAGAGGCGATTTGCTAGAGTTCGCTTGCTCAAAGATGTATTATCATTTCTTAGCTTTTGTTTTTTGGGTGCTTATTTCTTTGTTAGTTTTAATTTCTTTCCTTTGGTTTATTTTTTGAAATGATTTCATTGTCGCAGCCTACTTCTGTTCCCCCAATATCTGAGCTGGGTCCTGATGCACTGTTCCAGCCTATGACAGTTGATGAATTTACAGAATCCTTAAACAAGAAGAAGATTGCCATTAAAGCTCTATTGCTGGATCAGGTTAAAACTCCTGTGACTCTTTCTATTTTTGTTGTTATAATGATATGAAATTTATGTAGCCTCCTATTACGCATCAGTTCTTTTATTGGTTATAAACTCATAATGGTATCTGGAACATTTTCCTTTTGGTTAAGCTGATAAGCAATTTATGTAAAATGGTTACTTTTGTGTTTCTCCTGCTCATTAACGTTCAGATTTTTTATTTTCATTTATTCATCTTTGTTATTAATAAATTTACTAAATATTTTGAAATTATTTGAAAGCTTGGTTTCTATCGCCTAGTCTATGATGCATCTGGCAGTATTGCTTGATATGCTTGGGATATTTTGTCTTTTTCTTTTTCTTCCTGTTTCTCCCGTCTCACTAGTCTCATTATAAGATTGGAAATCAGGTCGCCGGCATGCAATATGAAATTATGTGCATGTGAATTTTTCAGTTTCTTTCTTTATGGTTGGTGAGTTAAAGTGGAATACTGTCTCCGTGACTTGATCTTGGGGATTTTCGAAGCATGTTCTTGGATATCAACATATTTCAAGGGCGGGCTAGAACATGGAAAGATTCACTTCAACTGTGCATAACATAAACTCTTTGTTTAGGTGAATGCAGTGTGCTTGAGTTACTTTCCTTGGTGCATCTCTGACTTTTATCTTTTATTGTATGACTTGAGCCTTTTTTGCCCCATGTTGTTAGCAAAGAATTATAAAGGTGCTTCATTTTTCCATTGTTTCCTTCAATGAGTTCATTTCTTGTTTACCTGTTATGATGTGTTCATAACTTTGCTCTGAATGAGACTTCCATCCAGTGCAATCATCCTCACCCTATACACTGAAATATTGTGTAGGTCCAGGAGTCTTCCGTTGGAATAAAGTAAATGGCAGAAGTTCACCTTGATCTTTTGGTCAATGGTCTACAAAATGCAGGAAAACTGTTCCTTTCCCTTAAACACACCCCCCCACCTCTGTGAAGGTGGGATTCGATTGTTGGTCCTTGGGCCAACAACCAAAAAACTTTTCCAGCTAAGCTGGCAAGCACCTTCGATGTTAATAACAGTTACATTTATGGATTGCATTCCAAGGCTGTGGTTTTTTGCCCTTTATAAGATTTTATTATATTAGGGAAATTAAATTGGTTAGAATATTCCAATAACATTAAGTATAATTGACAGCAATATTCCCTACATTCTTGATTTTAAAGAAGTTTTTTGGGAATATATAACACATTTGTGAGGAAAGAGATGGGGTAGAAGACCTTACAATGTCAAGGCTGTACTTGTCCCGTAAAATCTTTAAAAGGTGCCGTTTAATGTTTCTTTTTGTTTGGTAACAGAAGGAATGATAGAGAAATGAAAAATACACAGTGATTTCTATGTTCTTACTGACCTTTGCATCTGAATCCAACGAACTTATCAAGTACCATAGAGCGAAGGAGCAAGGTGGTTAAAGTTGTAAGGCTTTATAGTCACATTGGAAAAGCTATCAATGAATATAAATGCTCTGCAAGAGGAACTTATACTTTAGATTCTGTGAAATATAGTATTAATAAGATTGTTGTCTTGACAGAAGCATTGTTAAATTATGACACCTATTTATAAAGTTAATGATCATTAGATTCCTTTAGTGTTGTAGAGTATCTAGTTCAATGTTCCAATGTTGTTTTCTATTATTTCTTCTGGGTAAAAGTAAAACTTCTAATTATTTTGTTAACTTTTGCAGAGTTTTATCTCTGGAATTGGCAACTGGATTGCAGACGAAGTGCTATACCAAGTTAGTGTACCCTTTATATATAACATTAATCGCTATATATTTAAGTTGTAGTATGAGGTTAAACCCATGATAGGAGTCTTATGAATCTAGAATTCTGCATTTCTGATACATATTTTTTGACTTGTAATCCGAATGAAAATTCTAGGATGTTTGTTGCACTGAAACTAGAGCTTTTACTTGAGGTTTGGGTTATGAGAATTCCATAAATACTTGTTGATGGCTTTCTCCTTCACGTTGTTTGGAGGAATACAGGTAATGATCTGGAAGTTGCAATTCAAGATAGCATGTTCAATCTTGTACTTAGTTTGAAGAGTTGGAAAGAAATAGGAAATGCTGAATTCAGAGTCCTTGGTTTTAGACAATTTATCTGAGACCGGGTCATGTGTATGGGATTGTGATTAACTGAAAATTATTTGATACTATGAAACATTTCCCTTTAAAGTTAATGAGTAGCCACGTTCATTTTATGAAAACTCATACATTCACATTCTTGTGGAAAAAACCTGAAGTTCTGAGTACACAGTATGGTCTTGGTGACTGAGCAGGTTTTTGGAATGTTGAAAGTTCAGAATAGATTTCAAGCATGCTATACATTGCAGCCTTTTGCTTCTCCCACAACCAGACTTGAATTGTCTATCAAGTATATTGAAGAGAATAATTGCTCATATATTTGGGCAACTGATCAGATTACATATTATTAATTGGACGAAACGGAGGGCAGGAGTTCTTAGTTTTTGGGGTTGAAGGAAAGGGAAGGGGGGGGGGCTTCTCCTTTAACATCCTGCAAGTTTGTTCACATGAAGCCGTGAATGGATTTGGCTAGAGGAGGTTTGACAGGATGAGTTAAGTATTGACTGTATATGGTAAGGTGGCCCCATTGTCAAATTGAATTGTTGTATACAACTAACCTTCCAAAAATGATTTGCTCTAGACCATAGTTTGATTTTTTTAATATTGAGATAGGAAACATTAATCATGTTTATTGAAGGAGCAGATATCCAGATCCTAAAAGCATATATATAGTGGTTGCAAGTTTATTAATGTAATTTATTATGTGGCAGGCAAGGATTCATCCACTGCAGATTTCCTCCAGCTTATCCAAAGAAAACTGTGCAACTTTACTCCAGTGCATCAATGAGGTAGGGAAGTGTTGACCCATCTTGTAGTTGGTAAAATGTTATGTTATAAATGTGCATTCTTCATGGAAAATGTAGAGGAAAATATCTGTAGGTCATTCGATATGCAGTTGAGGTTGATGCTGAATGCAGCTGTTTTCCTCATGATTGGTTGTTTCATTTTCGGTGGGGCAAAAAGTCTGGAAAAATTAAGGGTAAGATAACTTTTCATACAACTGATCATCAATGTGCAAAATAATTGATTTTACAGGTTATTGAAAAAGCAGTTGAAGTTGGGGCAGATAGTAGTCAGTTCCCTAGTAATTGGATATTTCATTCTCGTGAAAAGAAGCCTGGCAAGGCTTTTGTTGACGGTTTGGCTCCTGAACTTTCATCATATGTGTCCCCTTTCCTAGTGATAAGTTGATAATCTTCCTCTGTATGCATGTGTCCGCATTTGTGCATGCACATAAATGTTTTGTCTGCATGTGTAAGTGGCCATTATTTTTCTTGAGTTCAGGTTCATTATGTCAGAAGAGATGATTCTTCCTAGGTTTATGACCCATTAAACAATGTGGCAATTTTCGGATTGCTATCAATTTAGGAATAGTTGTCCCTTTTTATTTATTAGTCATTTTACTTTTCCTGGAAATAACATTTATGTGCTTCTGTGTGACGACAGGGAAGAAAATTGACTTTATCAATGCCGGTGGCAGGGTAGGTCATTCTAAAAATAGAATGCATGTTGGTCTGTCAAGTGCTTATTTAACTGTTTCATGTTTCTGGTTTAGACATCAGCATATGTGCCGGAGTTGCAGAAGTTGAGTGGAAAACAAGCTACAAAAGCAGCAGGTAAACCTAGAAAGCAGGCTTCCAAGAGGAAAGGCGGTGAGGATGAGGATAATGATGAAGATGACAAGGGTGATGAACCTACAAGTGAGGAAGAGGAAACTACTAAAGGTGCCAAATCGAAAAAAAGGGGAAACCCTAGAGGTCGTGGTAAAAAGCCTCCAACGAAGAGAAAATCCGAAGAGAGTGATGATGACAGTGGTGGTAACGAAGATGGTAGTAGCGACGATGATGATAATGATGATGAAGATGCGAAAAAGAAACCTAGAAAGGCTAAAACTAATAATTACAAACAAGCAAAGACTTCGAATGCATCCAATCAAGTAGTTAGCAATCAAAGTGGTAAAAAGCCAAAGAAGAAAGCAAAGTAGGTGGCTGAGAAGACATCACATGTAGCTGTGGCAAACCCTTACCCAAGTTTCGGAAGTATGAAAGGGCTGGCGTTTTGCGCACTTTGTAAGAGGTATTTATGGCTCAGCCCTGTTTTTGTAACAACAGTAGGTCAATTCTGAATCTGTTTGCTGCTGCTCTGTTAATAGCTGCCTAATCCTATTGTTGCTTGATACTTTGAAGAATGGGATTTCATTCCCTGGTTGTATTTAAGGTTTCTAAAGCAGTAAAATCCAATGCTCAGCTTAATTGCTACTCATTTTGATCACATGTTTTGATTTAAGGACATCAGGAAAGAAAAAATATGGTATAATGTTTGAAAAAATTATAAATTATTTTAAAAATGTTTAAATGAGATTTTGTTCTTTGATTACGTTTAATAAAGTTTTATATTTTTATTTAAAATCAAATACGTTTTTATAATTAATGATTGATTAATTATTATTAGTTAAAATATCATTTGTCATTTTATATTCACGTAGTGTTGATATGAAAGGTGAAAAATGTTATATTATTATGTCATCCGTCACATTGGCATGTTAAGTAATAATTTATTATGGTATGTCAACATATTATATTAACGTTGTATGTTTTAATGACAAGTAGTGTTTTGATTAATAAAAATTAATCAATCATTAGGATTTATTTAATTAAAAATAAATAAATAAATGATTAATTGAATGTGATAAAAAAATAAAAATTTATTTGAATTTTTTTAAAATAGTTTAAGAGGTTTTTTAAGGTATTATGTTAAAAAAAATAAATTGCTCTAACTAACGAGGGTAAGGAAAAATAAACTGCTCCCAACTCTACATTGTTGGCAATATAGACTTGAGAAAGTAAAATAAAATGTCTGCCATGTGGAATTTTACAGATGAAAGCTTTACAAGAGCGTTCCCATCTTAAGTACAACATGTCAACCTAAGAAAGCTGTACATAAAGTTTGTTTTCTTGCCAAAAAAAGGATAGTCCTGCTCCTTTTACGTCCTGTCAAAAACCTGCAGGAAACCTTATGCAGTTATTAACAAGGTTGCGTCAAGCTGAGCTTTTCAAAAAAAGTTTGCAAGACAATTAGCCTTAGGCATTGCATCTTACCATCAAACAAAGGAATTCTGGAATTGCATATAAACACTTGCATGCATGTGGCCACTACTGATATTCGATTGATTCAGTCAGGAATTAGAGGAATCTTTTCAGAGCATCAACAACTTTCTCAGGCCTGTTAGTTTGATCAATATCAAAGTCTTTATAGCATCAGAAAAATGAATAAAAATGCAGTAGAAAAATACATTGTAACATGGTTAATGTAATGGAGTACCAGTCCTCCTGTGGCATATGACCAGCTCCTTCTATTAGCTCAAGCTCAACTGAATTGGGGTTTCCTTTCTGAAATTCTTCTGCTACAGATTGAGGCAGATATTTGTCTGCTATTCCCCAAGCAATCAGAATTGGTTTATCCCATCTGAAGTTATCAATATGTGAGCATTGAAGGATAGTGAATATAGCAACAGGAAGATTGAATAAGAAGTGGGATCAGAATGCAATACCAATTTTATATTATTTCACCTCTGAGTAACAAAAGGAGCTGCTACCCATTTATAAACAATAGTTTTTCCTAACTAAAATGATATGAGTATGTTTTAGGTTGTAGGAAGGCAATCTGTTGGGTTATAGTTTAAGTGCCAATATGATACAGCAAATTGCATACTTATCTGCAGAAAGCAGATATCCTGCAATGTCTCACACCCCTAGAATTAACAAAAGAAAAAGTAACCTTCCAAGATCAAGGGTTCATTTATTCTCTTTTAAATGAAAATTTTTATTATGGGTTCCACAACATTTAATAAGAAAAATGTATATGACAGATGCAGCATCCTATATCAGAAAGTAGCGGATGGAAGATACAGGGACATGGAGAAAGATGCTACAGACTATCCTGGACCATTCAATTAATCCTGGACTATCCTGGAACTGATATTTCATATGATCCAGCCAGCCATATTATTAAAGGGAAACCAGACACGGCTCAAATTGTAACAAAATATTATCAGTTTCTGCATTACAAACATGAATCAGGAGCAAGCAAATGCGGAAGCCAATCCAGGAAATTGATATACCTTCCAGATGCAAACCCATCAGCTATTTGACTTGAGATGTCTCTGAAATTAATCTTTCTTGCAGCTTCAAGTAATGCTGAAACACCATAATATGTATTGAAACTTTTAAAGTTATGAGGAGCTACGTTCCAGTCATATTCATTGTTAAAATCATACAAGCAGCAACCATATCCCATTATTTGCATTAGTGGAATGTCTTTTGAATATGACCAACTTTCTACTATTAAAGAAATCTCATGAAAAAGCGCTCATACCCTAAGTTGGAAATCAGTTTGAAATGTATTTAAGAGTAACAAAGACTGTGTATCCTTTAACAGACGACTCCGTAACATATTAAAATTGTAGTATATCTGTTTATCTTATGCTTTGGTCAAAACCAATTGCATTGAAAATATTGCCTCCTTAAAGTGATAATAAGGTAGATAATTTAGTGAGAAAGGAACGGCCACTCACTCTCCCCATAAGCTTAATTATCTATATGAAATGGATACTCGTACTACCTATAAGAAACATTTCATTAATGTCTACAGGTCCATAATATAAGGATGAAATACGAACCAAAACCGGGTCCGCTGCTTGACAAATATGGAAGACGATACACATCAGCCTTTTCGAGCTTCAGCACATAACTGTCAAAAGTCATTCGCTAATTTGTCAATAAAAATGTAAAAAACCAAGTTCTGCTGCAAGATAATATATACACTTATCTGAATCTCGTTATGTGCCATAGAAATAATCAAGAGAACAAATTGAAGTGGCTGCAAGTGGGAGAAGGTGATCAAAATGAGCCTGGGTTGTTAAATCGTGTTGAAATGAACCATGTTTCTACCAGTGACAAAGTGTAACTTTGTTCAAGTTCAGTCAGCATGAAGTAAGAAGAGGAAGGCTTCGGAATATCAGGGTAAGGGGAACAATTAAGATTAATTGGGAAAGGTCATATTTAGTGATGAATTCCAATACCACAAGAAGCTGGCATTAAGCAGCAAATATATGTTAAACCTACTAACACATAATCAGCACCAATTATAGCTTTAAGGTTTCAGTGCAGTGCTTCATTGTGAATTCCTTTGGAAGTTGTTATTATGCAAACTTTCCAGTGTTAAGTGAAGAAAAAATTATGTTTCTCTGATAACATAATTGATAGCTGTGTGGTTCCCAAGATTTGCAGCATTATATTTTCTCATCTCCAAAGACATTTTTGCAGAAATTCCTTTAGCTCTCTGAAATGAACAATGCTTAGAAGAATACCATTTTAATAAGCAAGCTTATGCATTCATAATGCATTATGACAAGAACTTGTGCTCAGTGACATATATGTTGTTCTATGAATATAATTCTATGAAACTCACTAAAACATAGTGTCATCGTAAAGATATCGACCATGATTTCGTAAAACAATTTACTCTTTTCCCTCTGTTTTAAGTTTTCATATATAAAGTAAATAAATGTTCCATCACACATTAGATTATCTCACTTATCTTATGGTGAACTGTACCACTTATATATGAAAATAAAACTACTTATAAATATAAAATGTTTCCTCACTTTTTAATGATCCAAATGTTTTTATCAAACCCTTTTTCACTAATCCTTGATGGTTTATCAAATCTTGTTTATTTATGCACAAGTGAGTCATATTCATGATATAAGTAATGTAACCAATGGATAGTTTAGCTGCTATTAAGGTAAATATCTAGACTATTCTTGCTTACTAGGATAATCATTTACAATATTATTACTCAAAGTATGCAAGTATAGGATGATTTTACTGGAAATTTAAAGCTCTGATCTAAAGAATTAAAATTCTCAAAATACCAGATATACTTTGGATACATACGGGCTACCTGCTTCAATAAAACGCTCTGCCATGACAGCATTCTGAGAAGTAAATTCTCCGAAAAGAGGGATTCTGTGAGAAACAAAGAATGGGGAAATGAAAATGACAAACATAAATAAAGAATACAAAGGAATATAACTAAAGCTTTTCTTAAAAAAAGAAATAAAAAGAAAAGAAAAGAACTGAAATGTCATCAACAATGTTAAAAATTACAGAGGAAAGGAAATTTGAACAGATAGAAGCAACCAACCAAAAATAAGTTACAAGACATACATGTGAACTTGTTTGCTTCATAAGATAAATGGACTACATTTTCCACATTTTGAACTTGAGGTAACGGTGTTATATCTAGATTAACTGAATCAGATAGAATATGACTGACCACAAAGAATAAAAGCATTTAAAATTAAAAATGATGTTGTATAAGCCGCAAAAGAGCTTTTCAATGTCTTATTCACTGAAGTAACAAGGAATATGGGAAAAGCAAAAAAATTTTTACATGTCAAGAGTACAAAAAGAGGAATGACAGACTTATATTGAACACAGTAATAAACCTATCCTGGATAACATACCAATTTCAGAAAAGAAAAAGATCACACGATAATATTGCTTTATATCCAGTACAACACACAATCATAGGCAATATGAAGAACTGAGGTTAATCTGATATCTCTAAGTAATAACTAGAAAGTACAAATAAGTACCATAGCCGTAGTTAAATTTAATTTGTTTTATGCACGAACTGTCACCAACTTAATCCATCTCAGAATTTTCTGAGAATATTCATCACGGAAAAAGATAAAGACTGTTTCCATGCTTCTTTTAATTCAAAAAAAAAAAAAAACCATTTTTATTGGTGTTCACCACTAACATAAGAGCAACTATTTAAATCCTGATCTATTAGATTTCTTGGCCAGATGTGCAGTCAAGAATTAGCACTTATTTTCCTTCAATTAACTGCAAAAAATAAGCAATCATATGTGTTTCAAGAAAGATTATGACTCTCAACATACATTAGCTATGGCATTGCAGGCAGATGAAAATATATCAATTTCAGTACTATCTGAATGATATGAGTAATTAATATAATGGATCATAAGCAGTCATTATCTGTATAATGAGATCCAAACCTTAGTTTTTGGAATAGTCCAGGAATAGGAGATGAAACTGTTAATGGAGTATTCAGAATTGCTAGTTTGGAAATCTTGCTGGGATTTTTCAATGCCCATGTCAATCCATAAGAACCTACAAGAAACCCCTTCAAGGAAGTATAAGAAGCAAATTAGATATACTATAAGTCCCAGAAACATAGATCTAGGCATTGTTTTGTGAAACACTAGAAGAACATTTTACGTGACAAGTAGAAAGATGTTTCATTGCAGATTGCAAGCATGGTGACACCAGTTTCACAGATTGCTACATACAGATTTATTCTAACAGGCTAACAGCACCGTATAGCATGTCTTCTGCAAATATTTTCAAACCTGAACCACTAGAAAGAACAGAGACTTGACTCCCAGGACATCCAGTAACTTATCAAGTTCCTCATGAAACTCCTTTTCTGTAACATTAAATATTTAGCATTTCAGAAAATGATCTCACAAATCAAGAAAAGTATTCTAATATAGAAACTAATTTTAACATAATACTTTATATGTCCAAAAACCTGTGTAATCAAAGCCATATCCAGGCTGTGGTTTGTCACTGAAACCAAATCCTATCCAATCAGGTGCAAAGCAGTGGAAACCAGCATCTGACATCTATACAAAAGAAAAGAGAAAGCTGAATTAAGCAGGGTCACTGTTTGCCTTTGTACCAAATTATTGCCGGGTTTTATGTCTTGATTCTTAAGCATGTTTGGTGTCTCTTATTTTTAAGCTCAATACTAAGATTTAAGGTTTGCTTAAAATTAGTATAAGTAGTATAAAAATTATTATAAATTGGTTAAGTTTGATTGTATTTCGCTGCAACTATGGTTTGGTTTGTATGAAGTTCTAAATAAGAACAATGATCTTATGCAAGGTTGCTGTTTTCAATCATTTAAACAAACACAGGAAGATAGCTATCTGGATAAACTAATATACCCTTGTTGTTTGTGACAAAGAGGCAGTCAATGAGGAATACAAGGAATCAACTATACCAAAGGCTATTAATTTTCCTCTAAGTAGATGATATATGTCCTACACCCTAAATTTCAGATATTCTCAAATCCTTGATTATGAAAGGAACTTTAAGACAACAACCAAATTAATGGAAAAAAAACGACATTACAGTGAGTTAAGACAACCTGTGACATTACAACCCGATAGCTATAGGACTGTGTTGGAGCTCCATGAAGGAAGACAACTGTTCCACGTCGGCTTTGAGGCGACCCTATAGGGGACCAAAATGAATCAACAAGATTACTTTGAAACAATGAGCAATCCAAGGGATATGTATTCAATATAGAGAAAACTTTTACCAGTTTCTCTCACAAACCATCTAAACTTTCCAGATTTGATGTACGACCCATACTCCTTTCCCTTGTCTTCAATCCTCTGGCATTTGGGTAAAGAAATTAACAAAAACAAAAGTTCGAGCTGTGAATGAGAGTTCATTTATTCCTTCACTGTAATTTTACTTACATAAAGCATTTGGCCGACATTGCCGTCCTGGGCGGGAGTTTCGGGGAGTTGAATAGCGCTGCGGCTGGAAGGGTTATCGGTGACGAACCCGAAGGGAATGAAGCCTTTGTCGTCGTTGCTTTTGTCATCGTTCTTCTCTGTAGCACTAGCTCTGGTGACCAATTTGGTGGCTCTTTGGCTGTTGATCAATGGTTTCTTGGTGGAGACTGAGAATTTTGGAAGGGTGAGAGGCTGAGGAGAGAGCAGAAGAGTCCCCGCCATTTTCTTCGCTTCGTTGCCACTGCTTCTAACTAACTAAACGTCCACCACCATTCTATTCTCTCTCTCTCTCTCTTTTTAATTTTTTTCAATAAATTAAGCACCAGAAAAATAAAAATAAAATTTAAATAAATATAGTGGTTTCCTCCCCTTGTTGCATTCCAATTATCATGTGTCACATATTTATATTTTTAATTAAAAAATTAATAATTAAAGAAAAGTTATGTCAAATATATTTTTTAAATTAAAAATATGAACTCGTGATATTCAATATAATAATATAATTATTATAAATTTTATATTATAATAAATATAATATTTGAAGTTTTTTTCATTTAATAAGTGTGTAGTTTAAATTGAAAATGTGAATTCGTAATAAGTAATATTAAAATTTATTTAATTTTAAAATTTTTTATTAAAAATATCAAAATTATGAAAAATTCGAATAAAATGATTTTTTTTATAATAATAATTTTATATAATTAAATAAAATAAAATGTCACTAATTGGTGTTAACACGGTCGCATAATCACGTGAAAAACAGCGCGTGGGATTAACATTCATCTCAGAATCTAACATATCCACGACAGAACCACGGAATTCTTGGCTCCACCAGAAGGATTCACTTCAAAAAATCACAACAAGCCCCTGAACTTACCAATATTTACCAAAAGAGAACTCCACAAACTAAACACTCATGCCTATTGTTGCATCTACATTAACTCACCAGGTAAATACAGCAAAAGCAAAGGACCGAATCCCGCAAAATGCCCCAAAGTGGAGTTCGAGGCTAGGTAAAACTAACCTCTCATACTTTGACGCAAGGCTCCTCACCCTCACTCCAACCATGGCCGACGATAGCACGTTCTCTCCCAGCGACCACCAGGCCTTGTCTCCCTCTCCCGACCTCGACATCACGGTACGTTCGCCCTCTCAATCTCCCCTCCAATTACTCCTTTGTCGTTTCCGATTCCCATGTTTCCCCCTGTGAGGTTATAATTCCCCCCTCCCCGGCATTTCTAGGGTTTTAGCTCCTGAATTTCAGCACGGAAACTCAATTAAATTTTCATTTTACTGTTCTTTTAATTAACATGAAATGAACTTGTTTTACTAAGTTTCATGGAGGAATTCGGCCTCCTCCAGTTTATTTGGAAATGCTCATATTATTTTCGCTTTTAGAGCACCATTAAATGTTCCATTTTTAATTATTGATTACAAGATTGTTAAAAGACGTGAGTGGAGGGAGTTTGAAGAATTGTTACTAACTGTTAGCGGTAAAGAGTTGAATCCATCATTATGGGAAGGGGATGCCTGGTGCCTTGCTTGATGAGAGAAAGTATTGATAACAACTTTTGTTTTGAAACAGACTGTATATCACTAGAATCATATCTCATGCACTTGGACCTTATGGACCGGTTTTCTTTGCGAATGATTAGGGATCGGATAAGGGGAATTAGTATCAAATTTTTTTTTTTTAAGCAGTAATATTGATAAGTACTGCTCTCTACTCATAGAACATGTTTTATGCTAAAAACGTAACGGGAGTACCTAGGAAAGGTAAGTGTTTTATTGTGTATTTGTTTGTTTGCTTTCCTAATTTTTAATTGTATCAGTTCTTAAAGTTAAAATCCTAGAGGAAATATGTAGGAAAGAATTGAAATTGCAGGGATTATGCATTAGCTTTGTCTGCAAGTTACTGGTTCATGTATCATGCTTGTATGTTCTCTAAGTTGCAGTCATCGGTTGATATTAATGGGTGGATTTTTCATTTCAGATTGAAGAAGGTTCTCAAAATAGTGAGCAGCTGTTTGAGGATGATGGCAATGAGCTTGAAATGGAAGGAAATGAACTTGAAATTGAAGGGAATGACATTGATATTGAGAGCAATGGCCTTGAGATAGAAGGAAATGGCCTTGACATTGAAAGCAATGGCCTTCAGGACTGTGACCAGATGCTTGAGATTGAAGACAATCATGAAAATGATGGGGATGAGACAACTGCAGTTGCTGTTGAAAATGGCATATCTCAAGGAAAGGATTATCCACCACCAGTTGTAGGGATGGAATTTGAATTGTATGATGATGCTTATAATTATTATAACTACTATGCTAAGGAACTAGGATTTGCAATCAGGGTGAAATCTTCATGGACAAAGCGTAACAGCAAAGAGAAACGTGGAGCTGTGCTCTGTTGCAACTGCGAGGGCTTCAAAACAATCAAAGAAGCTAACAGTCGTAGGAAGGAAACAAGAACTGGCTGTCTTGCAATGATAAGGTTGAGGTTAGTGGAATCTAATAGATGGAGAGTGGATGAAGTCAAACTGGAACACAATCACCTTTTCGACCATGAAAGAGCACAAAATTGTAAGTCACACAAGAAGATGGATGCTGTGGCCAAAAGGAAGGTGGAGCCAGCTGTGGATGTAGAAGTCCGGACAATCAAGTTATACCGTACACCTGTGGTTGATCCAGTGGGTTATGGAAGCTCGAACTCGCTTGAAGGCGAAATTAGTGATAATGTTGATCGTTCTAAGCGCTTGAAGCTTAAGAAAGGAGATTCCCAAATAATATATAATTATTTTAGCCATATTCAGCTTGCTAATCCTAATTTTGTTTACTTGATGGATCTCAATGATGAAGGGTATCTAAGGAATGTGTTTTGGATAGATTCGCGGTCTAGGGCTGCATATGGTTACTTTGGTGATGTGGTCAAAATTGATACAACTTGCTTGTCAAACAAATATGAGATTCCTCTTGTGGCATTTGTTGGAGTAAATCATCATGGCCAGTCTATCTTGTTGGGCTGTGGTTTGCTTGCTGATAACACATTTGAAACATATGTTTGGCTATTTAGGGCATGGCTTACTTGTATGTCTGGTCGCCCTCCACAAACAATAATCACAGACCAGTGCAGGACCATGCAAGGTGCAATTTCGGAGGTGTTTCCCAGGGCTCACCATCGACTGCATTTGTCACATGTCATGCAAAGCGTTCTTGAGAATTTGGGAGAGTTGCAGGAATCTGGTGTCTTCCAAATGATATTGAATAGGATAGTCTATGACTCTCTAAAGGTGGATGAATTTGAAATGGGTTGGGATGATATGATTCGGCGGTTTGGAATTGCTGACCATGCATGGCTTCGTAGTCTGTATGAGGAAAGAGAACGTTGGGCTCCAGTTTACCTTAAAGATACATTTTTTGCTGGAATGTGCAGTTTCCAGAGTGGTGAGTCCATGAGTTCATATTTTGATGGTTATGTGCATAAGCAAACTTCTTTGGAAGAATTTTTTGACATGTATGAATTAATTTTGCAAAAGAAGCATAAAAGAGAAGCACTTGATGATCTTGAATCAAGAGATTCAGATCCCATGTTGAAAACAAGATGCTATTATGAAATACAGCTTTCAAAGTTGTATACTAATTCAATATTCAGGAGGTTCCAAGATGAGGTCGTGATGATGACTTCTTGTTTGAGCATAACACAAGTTAATGCCAATGGACCGGTCATAACATACATGATTAAAGAACCCGAGGGTGAAGGAGATCAGAGGGATATGAGGAACTTTGAAGTCATGTACGATAAAGCTGGAATGGAAATCCGTTGCATATGCGGTTGCTTTAACTTCAATGGGTACCTTTGCCGACATGGTTTGTATGTCCTCAACTACAATGGCTTGGAGGAAATCCCTTTTCAGTATATCCTGTCGCGATGGAGGAAAGATTTTAAGCGGCTATACATGCCAGATCTTGGATCCAATAATATTGATATTACCAACCCAGTTCAGTGGTTTGATCATTTGTACAGACGCTCAATGCAAGTTGTTGAAGAAGGGATGAGATCCCAAGATCATTATATGGTTGCATGGCAAGCATTTAAAGAATCTCTGAATAAAGTTCGACTTGTAGCAGACAAGCATGTATAGTTATCAATCAATAGTAACGTTCATAATTCTTTGTAGCATCTCTTAATCTCTTTGCTTGTTTGTACACAGCCAAACTTCTTAGGTATGCATCAAGCTATGTCTCTTCCCCAATCCTTCACCTTCACACCTCGATAATCAAAGTGAAATACTGAAACTTTTTTATCTGGTTTGGGTTTTGATTTTGAGAAAAACGTTAAAGAGGTTGTTATGCTTGATAATTGATTAACTGTTGTTATTTCAAACGTCATTTTTATATTTTATTTTACGAGGTGTTGATATTATTTTATGTTATTGAATATTGATAAATTATACAAATATGGTTACGTAATATTTTTACTTTTTACATTAACGTCACGTAGAGATAAAATTAGTACCATAAATTATATATGTTGTTATTTAGTGCCATAAATTATTTTTGTATTATCACTGTATAAAATATACCAAATAACACTCTTTTAAAATGAATAAATACAATTTAGAAAATGTTCTGTCCTTCATATATGGGCTTTCGGTACTTCAAATAGGCCGATGAGCTTATAAAAATCTATTATACCCCAGCCCAACTAACTTTCCCCTTTTTTTGGTTACCCAAAGTGCCCTTTCTCTCTTCCAAACTTTGACCGACCAGACGACTTTCTCGTCTTTCTTCTCGTTTCAAATCCGCCATTTCCTGTGTTACTCCCCGGCCTCTTGTTCTCCAATTTGAGGCTCAGATCAGCGACAGACGACCAGAACGACGACGTTCTCGCAGCACCCAGGTTAGCTGTACGCTTCCCCTTTGCTTTTTTTTTTTTTCCTTTTTCTCTCTTTTTAATTCGATTGGCATGCTCAATTTTTGACCTATGGTTTCTGTTAAGCGATAATAGTATCCGTAATTTACTTAATGAACTAAATTTTGATGTGGGTTCATTTTATTTTCTCCATTTTCCACTTCTTTTCGCCTCCCCTATAATTTTGGAGGCTGCTTAGATACCGTGTTCGAAACGTGAGCTTTGTTTGTTTTTGTCTTAATGTGTATAATAGATGGAAGAAGAAGAAGCTTCTCCTAGTAATGACCAATTGCCCGAAGGGAAATGCAACGGCGAGGCTCTAAAAGAAAGAGATAGTGGACCAACTGAATTAGATGGTCAAAATGGTTTACCTGAAGGAAAGAAAGAATTTGTTGCTCCAGCTGTTGGAATGGAGTTTGAATCTTATGATGATGCATATAATTATTATAATTGCTATGCAAAAGAAGTTGGTTTTCGTGTTAGGGTTAAGAATTCTTGGTTTAAGCGGAACAGTAGGGAGAAGTATGGTGCTGTACTTTGTTGTAGTAGCCAGGGTTTTAAAAGAATCAAAGATGTTAACCGTCTTCGAAAGGAAACTAGAACTGGTTGTCCTGCGATGATAAGGATGAGAGTTATGGATTCGAAAAGATGGCGGGTGCTTGAGGTAACGCTTGAACATAATCACTTACTAGGTGCCAAGATTTATAAATCTATTAAGAAGATGGGCTCTGGAACGAAAAGGAAGTTGCAGTCGAGTTCTGATGCTGAAGTGCGAACAATCAAGTTGTATCGAGCATTAGTGATAGATGCTGGGGTTAATGGGAATCCAAATAGCAATGCTAGGGAAGTCAGGAATTTTTCTGAACATCCAAATCAGCTCAATCTTAGAAAGGGTGATTCACAAGCCATTTATAACTACCTTTGCCGTATGCAGTTGACCAATCCTAACTTCTTTTACTTAATGGATTTGAATGATGAAGGGCATTTGAGGAATGTATTCTGGGTTGATTCACACTGTAGGGCATCTTGTGGCTACTTTGGCGATGTCATTTATATTGACAACACATGCTTGTCAAATAGATATGAGACTCCCCTTGTGGCACTTGTTGGAATAAATCATCATGGCCAAACTGTGTTACTGGGTTGTGGCCTGCTTGCAGGTGAGACATCAGAGTCTTATACTTGGTTGTTCAAAGCATGGCTTACGTGCATGTCAGGACAGTGTCCTCAAACCATTATTACAGACAGATGCAAGGCTTTGCAGAATGCAATTGCAGAGGTCTTTCCAAAATCTAACCATCGATTCAGTTTGTTGCACATAATGAAAAAAGTTCCGGAAAAACTGGGAGGATTGCGTAATTATGATGCAATCAGAAAGACATTTGTTAAGGCAGTTTATGAAACTCTGAAAGTGATTGAATTTGAAGCAGCATGGGGATTTATGGTCCAGCATTTTGGTATCACTGACCATGAGTGGCTTCGATCTTTATACGAAGATCGAGCTCGGTGGGCTCCAGTGTACCTAAAGGATATATTTTTTGCTGGAATGTCTTCTTCAAGGCCTGGTGAGAATGTGAGTCCTTTTTTTGAAAAATATGTGCATAAACAAACTCCTGTGAAAGAATTTCTTGATAAGTATGAATTAGCATTGCAAAAGAAGCACAAGGAAGAAACTCTTGCCGATATTGAGTCAAGAAACTCCAGCCCCACATTGAGAACAAGATGTTCATTTGAGTTGCAACTCTCCAAATTGTACACTAGAGAAATATTCAAGAGGTTCCAATTTGAGGTGGAGGAGATGTATTCTTGTTTTAGTACAACACAGTTACATGTTGATGGGCCTATCATAATATTCTTGGTCAAGGAGCGAGTGTTGGGTGAAGGAAATAGGAGGGAAATTAGGGACTACGAAGTACTTTACAATAGAACGGCCAGTGAGGTTAGATGCATTTGCAGTTGCTTTAACTTCTGTGGATATCTATGTCGGCATGCATTGTGTGTGCTTAACTTCAATGGTGTGGAGGAGATCCCTTCCAAGTACATTCTTTCACGATGGAAGAAGGATTACAAGCGCTTATATGTTCCAGATCAAGGTTTCAATAATGTTGATGTTGTTGATCGCATTCAATGGTTCAATCAGTTATATAGAAGTGCCTTGCAAGTTGTGGAGGAAGGGGCAATTTCTTTAGACCATTACAAAGTTGCATTGCAAGCTTTTGAAGAGTCATTAAATAGAGTTCATGAAGTAGAAGAAAAGCAGGAGTAACAGACATTGTGAAGGTACAGGATTTTTTGTAAATAAGAAAATTGGTGTCTTCTGTCTTAATCCACCCACCTTATGTAATTGAGGTTTAGTTCACTTGCTCCTTTTATGCAGAGCATTATCCTAAAAGGTTTAGCATGTATATAATTTCTCATAAATTTGCATTATTAACCATATTCTAAAGGGTCTACCACCCTAATTTATTCCTTAATAGATATTACTGTACAATTCCAATAAAGTTTTTCTTGGAAAAGAAAAGGAACTCCATTATTGATCATGTGTGAGGGTTTAACCAGACGTATGTGTTAGCTTCTTTCTACAATAAATGTGAAATTTTTGCTAATAATTTAATAACAACAATTGATATATAATATAAAAATAAAAAATTTATCAAAAAAAAAAATTATAAACCAAGATATACGTACTCAAAAATGATTCAAGTCTCCAAGGGTTAAAATATAGGTCAAAGATACAGGTATCTCAAAATCTCAATGTATCACCTCCTCTAAAGGGAATCATGCTAACTTTAAATAGATTCACGTTTCTTCTTTTTCTAAGGTTATTTAGTTTTTTAAAATTATTAATTAATTTTGATGACTAACTAAATAGCAAGTCTTACTTTGATAATATACTAATGAACTTGGATTCATTAGACCTAATCAGAATCTAAAAAGACATATATATATATAAAACCCAAAAGAAAAATATGTGTGACATGTTTAGATCTCCATAGCTATGGGCTCAAGCCCATATCATCTCATGATTCATATTTTACTTGAAATTTTATTTAATTTAATATTATCATTTAGTTTCTTAAATTAATTAAGAAATCTTATTTACCTATTACTTGCGATAATATCCATTAACACATTACAATTGACCTTTACAGAGAAGAGAATTATCAATGAGGTCTCATTCATTTCAATCATTATTAATCAATTTTTTTGCCATATTATATTCCCCATGGGTTTTATAGATAAATAATTTCTATTGTCATATCCAACTTATGTAATACCAATTCATGATTTTCGTTCCTGTTGGATTTTGAAAAATATTTTACTTTAAAACACTAACATATAATATTAATATAAATAATGCAATTCTAAAACATTTCTTAGAAAACACACCGGTCGAATTTTTTAAGTTCAATAATCTTATAAAAATCGCTTGAATATCTTTCTCAATAACGAACGATGAATCATTTATTAAGCATCCAATATCATTTATTTAATATGTACATAACCCAACATATAAGAGAATAGCTTTTAAATTCAGAATCACTTATTGACAACATCAAAGTTATATAAACAAAAAATAAATTATATTGACTTCCAAGTCTAAGGGTAATTAATAAATTGTAATAGAGTACCTTTTAATTATTGAGAGTGACAGTCTTATATTGCGCTCTTTAATTAGATCATGTTCAATATATGTATCTCATACATTATACCCACTTGTTTGCTTTAAGGTCATTATCCAATATTAGAGTTAAAACATTCTATCCTTTTTTATAGAGGTATAATGAGTGTAGACTTTAAACATTTTGTCACATTTAACTAAAAACAATTTTAACAAACAAGGATTGAAAAACTATAATTAAAAATTTGAATGTTTAATATAATAATTTCGAAGTACATGTTAACCGAAAAATGGTTATTTTTTTGTTGTGTGATTAAAATTTTGAATGAATATAATTTTACTTTTTCCTTCATAAGAAAATAATCAAATGAATATTTTATGTATTCAAAATGGTACTTATAACCCTATGAGAATTTGATTCATTCACAATCTCAATAGCTGAAAATCTATGAAACAAAAATCAAATAAACCCTGACTGAATTTAACCTACCTTTTTCATCATTTCCTGGAAATTTTTTGAAGGACTTATTTGAAAGAATATTAATAGAGACAGGCTCTGTGTGCAATTAATAAAAAAGTAATAAAAGTCCTTAAAACAAATTTTATCCTTAGTGAAGTCTGTCTCGGCAAAATCCTTGGGTTCCTTCAGACAATCACTGATCTCCTTTGGAGCAAGGATTGTACTAAGCCCTTTCTTTACTCTGTTCTTCAAGGCCTTGAAAGATCATTCTTGAATCAGTTCTCCGGTGAGTCCTTCTATTTTTGAAATTTGTTCTAAGCTTTGTGAGATTTTAAAGCTGAAATTAGACTGTCATTTATGCTTTGAATATGGTCAAATAATTCATTTCAATTTTTGCTTTTGAGTTGCTGGATTGGATGTTGATTAAGGCACAATATACCCATTGTTCTAGTAGATTTGGGTTGTTTTTTGATAGGTTGCCGAGAATCATTTTAAGATAAAAGAAGTTTTTTGCTAATAGTTCTTGCTCTATGGATAAGTTTCTGAGTTTATTGTTGATATGGGAGCCCATAAGCATGAATTAGTCTTTTGAGTAGGTGGACAAGTTTTTGAAAAGAAAAGGAAAAATTGTTACTGGGTTTCATCCCATGATGCTGCTCTTACGCCTAGGTAAATACAATTTCTCTCATTGATTTATATTTATAGGAACACCTGCTTTCCAACACTACCCTTGTAATTAATTTTGCTGTTGGGGCATTGATATGGTAATTTGTCCTATATTCATTTTTTGAGCTGTTTTGTTTGTTAATGAATTTTGATTCTACTCTTGTTACAGATGGATAGAGTTTCCCTTAATACCGATCCGGTTGTTGATGATGATGCTGATGAATTTGAGATTGAAGGAGACTGTGGAATCACAGAATGTATTGGTCAAAGTGGAGTAATTCAAGGAGAGAATCCACTGCCTCCTGCTGTTGGAATGGAATTTGAATCGTATGAGGATGTATATTACTTTTACAATTGTTACGCCAAGGAACAGGGGTTTGGTGTTAGAGTCAGCAACACATGGTATAGAAAGAGCAAAGAAAGATACAGAGGCAAACTTAGCTGCAGTAGTGCAGGATTCAAGAAGAAGAGTGAAGCAAATCGCCCAAGACCAGAAACAAGGACTGGCTGCCCTGCGATGATAAAGTTCAGGTTGATGGAAAACAGAAGGTGGAGAATCATAGAAGTTGAGCTTGACCATAACCATTTGATCAGTCCAGCAAGTGGAAAATTCTATAAGTCCCATAAGCACATAGGTCTTGGAACCAAAAGAGCATTGCAGTTAGATGGTGCTGATGAAGTTAAAAAAATTAAGCTTTTTCGAACAGTGGTTATCGATGTTGAGGGAAATGAGAGTGCAGAACTCAGTGATGGAGAATTTCGGACTACTAGTAGCAAATCTAATCAATTGAGGCTTAAAGAAGGAGATGCACAAGCTGTTCATAATTATTTTAGTGGCTTGCAGATGACTGATCCAAACTTCATTTATGTGGTGGATCTCAATGAGAAAGGGTGTTTGAGGAATTTATTCTGGATTGATGCAAGGTCTAGAGCTGCTTATGGTTACTTTGGTGATGTAGTTGTTATTGACACTACATGTTTGACATACAAATATGAAGTACCGTTGGTTTCATTTGTTGGAGTGAATCATCATGGACAGTCTGTGCTGTTGGGTTGTGGTTTACTTGCAGGTGAGACTATTGAATCATATACTTGGTTGTTTAGGGCATGGCTTACATGCATGTTAGGACGCCCTCCACAGGCTATCATTACTGATCAATGTAGAACCCTGCAAGCTGCTGTTGCTGATGTTTTCCCAAGGGCTTCACATTGTCTCAGTTTGTCATGTATAATGCAAAAAGTTCCAGAGAAACTTGGTGAACTGTACGAATTTGAAGCGATTAGAATGGCATTAAACAACGCAGTTTATTACTCCCTAAGGCCTGAGGAATTTGAAGCAACTTGGGAAGATATGGTCAACCGTCATGGAATCAGGGATCATATATGGCTTCAAACATTATATGAAGATCGCAGACGATGGGTTCCTGTTTATTTAAAGGAGACATCTCTTGCAGGAATGTTTCCAACTCGGCCAAATGAGGTTATGGAGTCATTTTTTGATGGCTATCTTGATAAACGTACTTCTTTGAAAGAATTTTTGGATAAGTACGAACAAGCCCTACAGGAAAATCATCAGCTTGAAACTTTGGCAGATATGGACTCAAGAAATTCAGGTTTTACGATGAAATCAAGATGTTATTTTGAGTTGCAGCTCGCAAAATTGTACACAAACAACATACTAAGGGAATTTGAACGGGAGGTGGAAGGGATGTACTCCTGTTTTGGCACAAGACAAATAAATGTTGAGGGACAAATAATGACATACATGGTCAGGGAACAAATCGATGTGGAGGCAAACAGAAGGGAGACTAGGGATTTTGAGGTTTTGTATAATGCAACTGAAATGGAAGTGCTCTGTGTTTGCGGTTTGTTCAACCTCAGAGGATATTTGTGCCGGCATGCACTGAGCGTCCTTCACCAGAATGGCATGGAGGAGATCCCACCTCAGTACATTCTATCACGATGGAGAAAAGATATCAAGCGGAGTTATGTTCTGAATCACAGCTGTGGTGGTATCGATGTTAATAACCCGGTTCATAGGTATGATCATCTGTACAAATGCATCATGCAGGTCGTTGAGGAAGGCAGGAAATCACAAGATCGTTACAAGGATACAGTTCAAGCATTAGATGAGATATTGAGCAAGCTTCATCTTGTACAGGGTCATTTGTAAATTATTTTTAGACCCAAGATCTGTAATTTTGTGTGCTACAAGTTTATGCTTTCATGTAACTATCTTCTTTGTTTAGCATGGCTTTGAGCTTTATTAACATGTACAGAGAGTGTACAAGCAATCGGTAACCATTTCCGTCCAATTAAAATTTTTCTTTCCCTATCCTTGATCTGAATAAAGTTCAGGACATATTGGTAAGTTAAATCCTGGATGCATGTGTAAACACGAAAATATCAAATTAATTTAGTTATTATTACGTGATTGTTTGTGTCGTTGCTCACAACTAAAAAGCAAAGAATTTATGGTTAAAGTTTAGTTTCGTTTTGGTATTTTTTTCTTTATTTATTTATTTTTTATTTATGACGACTCACAATTGATAAATACGGTAAAGTAAAACGAAAAAAAGAGACAATTAAACTAATCAAATATATATAATAAAATAAATCTTAGAACTCTTCATTAAAGGCTTATTTGGTCAAGACTTACACGATCATTAAATCACATTGATACAATTAGAGGTGTAAAGCTTATCATTAATTGATCACTTTGATAATTGTTTTACAATCACTATAATATTAAGGGAAGAGAGATCTAACCAGATATTATATATATATATATAATAAAATAAAGCCTAAAACTCCCCATTAAAAGCTTACTAGGTTAAGGCTTATACAACCATTAAATTATACTGATCTAATTAGACATGTAAAACCCATCCTTTAATATTAAAGGGGCTTTCTTGCTTTGTCTCAAAATAAGATTAAATTATCAATATATTTTATTAAACCTAAATTATCACTAACAGTAGCCCACAGAAAAGAAAATTTTAACAATATCAAGATAATTAAATTGGTAAATGCATATATCTCTTTATTCAAAAAACCAAATTAAAATCTCCATATATCCTTAAATTTACTTACCCAAAAAGTAAACTTAATAATTGTTTACAAAATGAAATTTGTAAGATAAACGGACTAAGAAAAAAAAACTTTGAAAAAAAGAATAGGTAAATGCACAAAATTAAAGAACTTACTAAATTTCTTTTTTATTATAAATATAATACTTGAAAAACATTTTAATTATTTAAGAAAATTCAAACAAATTTTTATTCTTTTATTACGTTCAATCAAATTCTGATATTTTTATTTTAAATTAGATAAATCTTTGTAAATAATAATTGATTAATTACACTTAATCAATATATCTTTTTTTGTTTTATGTCCAAATGGTGTTGATGTGATGTTAACGTAAAAAATAAAAAATATTACATTATCATATTATCAAATCACATTTATATATCGTATCATCATTGATTACGACATGATAGTATATAATGATAATATCACATGATATAGAATATCGAGTAGTATATGATAAATAACAATTAATCAGTTATTAGTGATAAACGTTTATTTGTTGTAAGATAAAAATATAAAAATTTGATTAAATATAATAAAAATAAAAATTTATTTTAATTTTTTTGAAATAATTTAAAAAACTTTTTTAACTATTATATTTTTTTAAATACTATTAGTAGTAATGTTCTTGCTATAAATGCAAGTGAAAATTCAACTTAAATATTTATAAAATTTATGTCAAATTAAAATCAAACACAATATAGATAACTATACCTATAAAAATGGGTCTGACCCATTGGTTTAGCTTATTTTTTATTAAATATGAGATGAATTAGATTTAAAAATTTAGGTTCATATTAGAACCGAACTTAAATAGATCATCCCATTAAATTAGTGGGTTGGGGTGGGTTGGAGCGAGCTAGCCTTGTAGGTAAAAAAATTTAATAATTTTAATTAATTTAATAACTTTATATATTTAATTATATAAAATTAATAATTTAATTATTAATAATATTACTTATTTTATATATTTTAATGTGTTTAATTAATAATTTTAATTTATAAATTAAATCGTAAAATAATGTTATTAATAAAAAATTTATTAAGTAAAATTATAAAAATAATTAAAAAATAAAAATAAACTGATCCAACCCAAGTCATAGATTAATAAAAAGTGAACTGAATTAAAATTTTAATGATCCATATAAAAAATAGATTGATCCGACCTAACTTATATTTTCTTAACCTATAAGGACTTGGGTTGGATTTGGTCGGACAAACTCACATTGACAGCTCTATAGATAACACACACTTTTTGCACAAAGACAAATTTTCTTATTCCATTTTGCCCAAGCAGCACTTTTTTATTTTTTATTTTAATAAAAGCGCCTTTTTTTCGATTTCCCTCCTCAAATTTCAAGCATTCGAGAACTTTGGCGCGATCTTCGTTTTTTCAAAGGTACGACGGTCCACGCAAATCCCTCCGTTTGTTTCCCGAGAAAATGAAGGAAAACTTTTTTTTTTTGTTTCTTTTTTCATTTGAAGCGATAAAGAAAGATAATAAGAATGTAGATTTTTATTTTTTTTAAATTTTTTCTTGTATTTTCTGAGCGGTCAATCATAGTTGTAAAGGATTACAAATTGGCAGAGTGTGAAACATTGATTTCAAATTGAGTATTTGTCATGGAATTATATTTTAAAGAATTTACTTATTACTGATTTCAACATTTTCTTGATTTTTAACCTATTTTTTGCACATTTCTGGAAATTTTGATTTTTTTTATTATGTAAACTGCTAATTTTAATTGCTGTACAAAATGGGTTTGGCATCAATTTTCCCAAATTTAAAATCTGTAGATTGATATATTTTTTCCCAGTCCTTTTCTTCACTATAATTTGTTTTTCCTTTGAACTATGTTTGGAAAATGTACTGCAAACTGTAAGCTTTTTAGCTAATTATGATTCTGAGATTTAAGCTGGTATATTATTATTCTATTTCATGAATTTGGAAGGCTTTTATATCTGCTACTGTAAGCATATATTGTACTAACTCACCGATTCCATGGCAGTAAATAAAGGCTGAGATGAAGTTTAAGGCATTTCTCACTGAACATGGTGTGAGTCTTTTGGAAAGGCGGTTTCTACCAGCCTTAGACAAAATGGGCAAGATATGCCACTTATTCCTTACCAGAGACCATGCTATCTTCCTCCACAACCTTCTGAATGGCGATGGAGTTCAGTGCATTGCCCAGTTTCGGAAGGAAGCTCTCTTTGATGACTATCGGATCTCAAGTCAGAATGAGGACCGCATTGCCTTTGCCATAGATGTATCTCTTCTGCTTCGTGCTGTTCGGAGTAGTGTGAGCATATGTACTGAATTTGGTAATGGGCCTTCTGCCAACCGTCTCCAAATTAAATTGGTTAAGAAGTTGCCTCCCAATTGTACTCAGCCTATGCCTTTTCTTACCTTTGAAACCAAGGGATATAAGTCTGCTGTCATTCAGGATGTACCAATATCAAAACCTTTATCTAGGGCTCAAGTGCTTGAGCTTCAAACTGCACTTGATATTGCTCAAGATCTACCTCAGACTCTGGTTCAAGTTCCAGATTTGAATCAATTGCAGAACTTTGTGGAACGGATGAAGCATGTTGGTGATTTGCTAAATGTCTCTATAAGCAAGTATGGAGATCTACATGTGCAAATCTCAACAACTTTGATCACACTTGGTGCCGAATTTCGTAAATTGTTGGTTATTGGAGAACAAGCTGAAGCTCCATCTGAGGATAGAAATCTGAGTGCTCAGTCTCGGTCAGAGAGGGCAATCTCGAGGGGAGATGCACAGAGTGTTCAAGTGAGTGTAAAGCACTTTTCTAGGAGCCTTCAGTGTCATCTGGCGAAGCCTGACTGTGCTTTTTATGGGATTGCTCCGCAAGGTGCTTGTTTGACAGTGATATTTCAGTTCTTCATTCCTGGTACACGTCAAACTGATAAATCAATCAGTCTACATTGCAGGCTTCCTGTACTTGACCCAGGGTAAAGCTGAAAGTTAATCAGTCTGCCAACTACGGCCGCTCTATGGCTTCAACTGTGAAAGTGAATTGATCTCTAAGTCAGAACTAGTGAATTTGGAGTAGCTGGGGCTCTGGCACTCTCCATGTAACCACTACATTCCAGAATTTGTAGGGTATGTTAAGTATGAAAATATTATAAGTAATTGTAGCTTATGTTAAAGTACAAGATTGGAAACATTAATTCTTGTTAGTAAACTCTTACAGTCTTCCTCATGTTTTGTATAAATGTTGGTTGCAAGACAAAAGAACAAGATGTCAACCTGATTGAATGAGAAGATATGCTTATTACAGTAAAGTTAAGGATTTGACATATATTGTTTGTTAATTGCTTTGCGATTTTAGTGTTTCCAGGTGAAGTTGGATGTTCATTCTCAACTTTGAAGCTTGCTGTTTTAGTTTAAGGCTCCTTTATATAGAACAATAAGTACTTGCAGCTCTGATAGGTCCTCTCCTACTAGGCAAGTACTTGGAGTAACACCGTTGAAAGGGAAAATGCAGTACTAGGCCCTCTGAAACTACAGTCAGTTAACCTTTGAATTTAACCATTGTTCTAATCTGCAATGGCCGAATTTCATCATAGTTGTCCATTTTTAACCGTAGAACAGGGGCATAGAAGGTTGAAGTTTAATATTCTTCTGGCCAAAAAAAACAAGTTCAATATTCTGATTATCGAGCAACTTAGTATCACTTTAAAAGATTTGATCTTGATATGAGCAACGTGACACGGGGTAAGAGCTGATTTGAGCAATTAGCCTACAAAATTGTTAAATTACAAGATAATCTTAGAACAAATGCTCTGAAATTTGGGCTTCCCTTGCCGATACTTACTGAAGAGACGTCCTGGTATTTACTGTTGGCTGGCATCAGATACACCTCAGGAGGAATATTGTTAGTTATGCTCTGCCTCTTATTGAATTCTCACCAATAATCTTTACATGAACATGAGCCATGCCTGAAATGATGAAATCGAGTTCGGTCCCTAACGATCACTTCTCTATCATAAAGCTTTGACACCAGTTTTGCCACACGGTGACAATCTACACACATTCTAAGGTTCTTCACAATCCTTATTGTAACCCCAGGTCGAGAGCAAATGAGCCCAAAAGCCAAGGCCAACTTTTCACTGTGCCAGCACAATGTGCTCTGTTTATCCTCCTCCCCTATATCAAGGAACACCTCAGAAGTATCATGTGAATACCCTGCAACTTCTAAGTCTCTCATCACTTTGTCTAACTTCAAGTATATTTCTTTAGACCGAGGATGTGACTGGTCCCCGGCCACAAATTCATGAACAACTCCATTCATCTCTATCAAACTGCATCCTGGGGTCTTCTTGATTCCTCTATGCATCATTGATTCTCTTAGGTCATGCAGACTATCCCATCTTTTGCAAGATGCATATATATTACACAGCATAACATAAACAGCCCCATTATCAGGGTCGGACTCAAGTATCTGTTTAGCTGCCATTTCAGCAATTTCTACATCTTTATGAAGTCTACAACCACCAAGTAGAGCCCCCCAAACAATTGAATTTGGTTTCATTGGCATATTCTTTATCACTTCACAAGCTTCTTGTAAATGTCCAGCTCGGCCTAGAAGATCAACCATACACCCGTAGTGTGCTACATTGGGTTGAACCCCATGTTCAGTAGTCATGCTAGCAAAGAACTTTCTTCCCTCATCTACCATGCCAGCATGGGTACAGGCACAAAGAACGCCAATGTAAGTGACCTCATCTGGTTTTATTGAAGCTCTTAGCATTTCAGAGAACATACCTAGTGCTTCTTCACCATGTCCATTAATAGCAAGACCGAAAATCATGGCAGTCCAAGTAAATTTGTCCCTCCAAGGCATCCCATTAAATACTCTTTGAGCTTTCTCAATACTTCCACATTTGAAGTACATATCAATCAAAGCATTCCCCACAAAGACATCATTCTTTACTTTGTTTCTTTCAATGTAAGTCTTTATCCATTCTCCTATTTGCAGTGCCCCCAACTGAGCACAAGCTGTAAGAATGCTCACCATGGTGAACTCATCTGGTCTTATATTCAATGCTTGCATCTCACGGAACAACACCAAAGCCTCTTTGAAGCAATTCACTCGAAGGTACCCATCAATCATTGCAGTCCATGAAACATAATCTCTCTCTGGCATTCGGTCAAAATAATCTCTTGCCAAATCAATCTCTCCCTTATTTACAAACCCTGAAACTATGGTAGTCCATGAAATTACATCCTTTGTTTTCATCCTATCGAAAATCCTAACAGCTACATCCATTTCCCCACATGCTGCATACATATCCATCAAAGCATTTTCCAAAGTTAAATTAGACTCCACCTTGCATTTTTGGATGTACTTATGAACCCTCTTCCCAACTTCCAAATCTTTCAACTTAGAACAAGCTGACAGCAAAGAAACCAAAGTAACCGAAGTAGGCACCATTCCATTCCTCTCCATCTCATCAAAAAGCTTATTAGTTTCATCATATTGCTTCATCCTATTATATCCAGTTATAATCACATTCCAAGTAATCACATCCCTTTTACAACTAACATCAAAAACCGCGCGTGCCATTTCCATTTGTCCACACAAAGAGTACATATGAATCAAAGCATTCTGCACAAAAACGTTAGAACCAAACCCAAATTTCACCGCATGACCATGCAACTTTTTCCCACATGATAACCCAACATCTCTGTCAAAACCTTTTAACAGAAAAGGGAACGTGTAATCATCAGGCTTAACATCCTGTTTCAACATGTTTAAATACATTGAAATCCCATGTTTTGGACAATCTACCCTAGAATAACCTTTGATCATTGTGTTCCAAAGGAAGACACTCTTCGGTTCAGAAATTTGATTGAACATTTGTAGTGCATGGTTCATGTCACCGGATTCATTGGTGCAACAGAAGGAAATAAGTTTGTTTTGGGAAATGGGTTTTCTTATTAGGCCTGATTTAACGGTTTGGCAGTGGATTTGTTGGAGTTGGTCCATGGATTTGCAGGTTTCTATAAGGAAGAGGGGTGGCTCAAGGTTGTGGGAGAAGAGAGTAAGTGATGTAGATGTCTTAGTAGAGATCATTATATTGCTGTTAAGGATTAAAGAGGACTGTAAAATGGGTAGTTGAAATTGGCATAAAAGTGCAGTTTGCTTTGCTTGAAGTGAGCTTAGCTCAACATCAAATCTTGGAGTAAAATTAAAAGATATAGAGCTCAGAGGCGCTGTTGTCGTCTGGAGATCAGACGGTTGTGATGGACCCTACCATCACCAGAGCGCACCTGGCATCATGGCTCCATGAATGCACCAGCCGGGAATCGAACCCGGGTCTGTACCGTGGCAGGGTACTATTCTACCACTAGACCACTGGTGCTTGTTAATGAGAGGGAAACAGAAGAATATTGAAATATTTTGATATTCTGGTTTGTTGCTTCACTTTGGGTTTACCCTGAACAACAAAACATGGAGTACTTATGAAAAAGTGCTTTTGGTTTTAGAATATCCATTCATTTTTAATCAATTAATAGGTTATGTTCTATAAATTTTTAAGGATAAGTATATACAATTCCTTATCATCCATATGCTAGCCTACAAGCTTGTTGAAACTTTAATCTGTGTGTCAATTTAATATAATTAAAGAATAACTCTGTTCGTTTTGCAAAGAATAGCCTCAAATTCATAACATGGAAATCAACTCAGTGATCCTATTATTCCAACATCTTGACCCTTTCATTCATGCCCTTTGTAAAGAAGAAGATTAAGCTCCAGAAATCCATTCTAGCCAGAGACAGGGAGTGGGGCAAGTTCTACTGTGAAATATACCTGCCCTTGCACAATCTTTTTGTAGCAATTACTCAGATTGAAATATACAAAGTTCTTGTGGCAATGCAGAACAAGAAGCTTGGCAGGAAAATTATGAACAGGTCTAAAAATAGCTGTGCCAAGGCTACTAATTACTCAATAAATTGTAAGCAAGTTACATACATCAGTAGATCTGTTATGTAAACAAAAAAAGAACAATAAATGCGTCAAAAGAGAGGAGCTAATAAAACACCATAACCATAAAGGAAAATTAAGTTAATCAAAGGAACTGATTCACTGAATCCAAGAATCATGACTAGCAGCTAACCTGAATCCTGTAAACCATCTCTGAGGGGGAAGAGAATTTATAATGACACGAGACAGCACTAAGAGACCTAAAGACTATAAGACTACTGTATCCTATGAAAGATGAAAAGGAAACCTACACCTAGAATTCCGGTTTCACATTTGCATTCTGTAATGCTCCATACTGGAGCCAATCCTTTGCACAAATGAGAGCTTCGAGTGTCACTGGACGTAACGAACTGCGGTAGTTATCCATCCTTTTTCTCTCAGTGTCAAAGACAGAATCTGGACCAACAGTAGAAAATGGTATTGACAAAATGTCAGCAGCCATCCTTGAGAGAGTAGGGTACTTTGTCTTGTTTAGTTTCCACCAACCCAAAATATCAAAATCTTGTACCCGAGGCAAAAGAGACTCTTCAAGATATTGATCCAATTCTGATTTCATCTGCTGGCTACCACTGATCTCAGAAATATAGACCTCAAAATCTGAAAGTCCATCTCCAATAGAAATAAGGGGATCTTGAGAAGGTACTTCTGGATCGGATATTTCTTGATGAGCTAATTCTTGATGGGATATTTCTTGATGAGCTACTTCTTGATGGGATATTTCTTGATGAGCTGCTTCTTGATGGGATACTTCTTGATGAGCTATGTCTTCATGGGATACTTCTTGATGAGCTACGTCTTCATGGGATACTTCTTGACAGTATACTTCTTCAGGAGGTTCGGTTTTAGGGATGATGCCCCCATTCCCTTCAGGGGTGATGCCCCCATTCCCTTCAGGGGTGATGCTCCCAGTCCCTTCAGGGGTGATGCCCCCATTCCCTTCTTCCATAAATGTTTCAGGTGGAGGAAGCGCCTGTGCAATATACTCAAGGTAGAGCTCATGGATACCATCATCAACAATCTTAATCCACATTCCAGCATCCTCGCCATATATCCTAGAGAAGCTAAATTCAACAAGCTTCATTTTGAATCTTGGATCCATTACCACAGCAATTGCCAAAACTAAGAAGCAATCACTCCAGTATCTATCAAACTTCTCCTTCAAAGGTTTGGTCAAGTTGCTGACAAAGGGGTCATTGCTCATTGCTGCATGCGACAACTCTAATTGAACTTTTGACACTTCATGGTAGAATGCACTGGCAGTCGGGTATGCTGGGCCAGTTAGAATGCTGACAGCATCAAAGAAAAGCTTCAAGTAATTGCAGATAATTTCTACTTGCTTCCAATCATCTATTGATGGGGCTATCTTGTAATCGGGAATAGAGGTCTCCAAGCAAAGAAATACTTGCTTTAGTTCACAGGCAGCCACCAACATGTCATATGTTGTATTCCATTTTGTTTGGTCATCAATGAATATGTCTTTCGTGCTAGGGACTTTAAGCTGTTCCCTTAGATGAAAAAAGGTCTCTTCATGCGTATCGGAGGTTTTCACAAACTTGACACTTTCCCGTACTTTTTTCACCGTTTCCCCCACAGCCCATAGCACCTCTTGTGCAAGAATACTTACAACACGAGCAAAGCAATTTCCAACCAATAACTGACCATGAAACATATAAGGGTTCCTGACAGAAAAAAGAGCTCTGAGATTTCCATTTATGTTTTCATTTGAGAAGGACTGGTCAAGAGTGAGGGCAAATAGCCTGTTCTCCAAATGCCAATCACATAGGCTAGACACAACAGCTTGCTGTAAGGCACTGTCTGAATCAGGAGAAGGTACCATGACTACATTAAGCAGGCAGCAATGCAAATTCCACTCTGTATCAATGAATTGACCCGTTATGAAAACATAGCCAACAGTTTGATTTGAAGTCCACAAATCCAATGTAAGGCTGACCCGTCCAGGAATTTCACTGATAAAATTGATGAGGCTTTGCTTCTCTTTCAGGAACATAGCGACACAATCACCTTGAATAGTGTTAAAGCTCATCGTATTGAACTGGGGTTGAAGAGTCCGAACAAATCCAATAAAACCAGGGTGTTCCACAATGTGGAGGGGATACTCATGCATTATAATCATCTTAGCAACCTCATGGTTGCACCGTTCCTGGTTAAAAAGGTTATTTGCAAATCCAGGAGTAGCTCTGTATCTTTTTCTTGGTTCTTCAGTAGCATTACCAGCTTTAGAGTCTGGTGTCTGTTGATTTCTCTGCCTGCTTACTGGACAGATTCCCAAGGCAATGTGTCTTTTGAGGTGGCTCGTACCAGCTAGCTTTGAACCAGTAATGTATGCAAATGATTTCTTGCACTGGTTACAGCAGGCCCGGATGCATCCATCTCCTACAGTCTCCACAGTAAAATGATCCCAGACAATAGACTTCTTCCTCCTACGTTTATTGGGCTGTACTTCAGAATTAAGTGGCTCACTGTTATCAGTAGGAGTAATTGGTGTAACAGGCATGTTAGGGGTAACAGGAATAATTGCAGTCTCCATCTTAATGTAATATTCCTGCATTAGAAAGCAACAACAGATGATAAGTTCTCATTTGCATATATTATGCACAAAAAAGCCATGAAAAAACAGGCAGACTGCATGAAGACAGCATTTTGTAATCGACACATAAAACTGATATAAGATGACTGCTGACATTCAACTCAAGTTTTGGTATTCAAATTAGAGCCAGAAATCATAGAATACCTAGAAGTCTTCATTCCAATATCTCTGATGGGTAATAGGTTCACCTCTACAAGCTAATAGTCATTCATATTTTCAAAATGACAAATCAGAAGCTCATGCATTAACTAACTTTTAATATCCTGACATAGATAATGGAAGCTAGGACATTATAAAGATGAGCCCCTGAGGATTGAGCAATTGAGTATCAAAAGACCATTAAATTTCTTACATTCAAGGTAAAAAACAAATTTAAAATGATTATAAGTTAACCCCTAGAATCCAATAAGCCTTCAAGATTCCACCATAAACAAGAGTAAATATGTTTTAGCAGGAAAAAAATAGTTGGAACTTAAATACCAAGAATTTTAAAATTTCTCTCGGTAATTGTAACAATTTGTAAACAAGTAATCAATAGATCACATAGTCAATACATGTGCACGGTATTACCAGCTGCAGAAGTGCTGACATACATGAGAACAAAGAGATAATTGAACCTAATTCTGCCCCGAGTAAAGACACTTTGGCATTCATTAGACTCAATACGTCAAAGCCGCTAAGCCCAAAACAGACCAGTTTATTATGAATTCTAGATATGAAAATACAATTTAAATAAACAAAAAAGCACTAATCCCACAAACCCCATTACTGCTGCTCCCCTTATTATTCATTTTTTCCTTTTTCGGCAGGCTCAACCACTTCTTATGCCTAAGACTGTCAACACAACATATTGAAATTGCCCAGTTTGATGGGCTACCCTTATGGACTTGGAAGCCCACTGCATGTACATAAGCGACGGGTGTAAAGTACGATCCGGCCAATCAGAAACCAAATCCACAGGACCCCAAAAAACAGAAACACAAAATCTTTGCTAAACCTTACTTGTATTTTGCAAAAGTACACCTTTGCGCTGGGAAAAAAACCGTCGTTTGACCATTTATAAATCGATAAGACCGCCCCCCCCCCCCCCCCGGTACCCCAGGAAAACAGGGTAACAAACACGACTGTTTCTCAGAGGATTTAATGAGCAAAATAAAACCTCCTTTGAGTTTTAACCAAAAAGAAAAAAAACTCCAATGAAACCATGCAACATTAGCAAGAAACGACTATCAGTTTGTCAGATGCTACAATAACCCAGAACAAAAAAGCCCAAAACAGTTATTAAACTGAACTATTTTGTGAAAAAAAAAAACAGAGATAAAAGAATCACATGAAGCAAAACAAAAAAGAAAAATAAAAACCCCATAGCTAGATAAGCAGAAAATCAATGTAACAACCGAAAACAAGAAGGTTTTCCAGCGAAACCCATTAAAACAAAAACCTCGAAAAACATAATCTACAATAACCAATAAATCCCAGATCCAGAAACCCAGAACCAAAGCTCCAAAACACAAAATCGCAGAGAAAATAAACAAAACCCAAAATATAAAATCAACAATTAAAAGAGTTTCATACCTCGTTTCACCGACAATAAACACGAACAGCAGATCCAAAACTAGGTTTTAGATATATAACACCTTATTCTGAAATTGAAGGAGTTAAAAAACATAATATTTTGAATTTTGGGTACCAGAGGGAAGCGCAAAGGAGGAAGACGAAGAAGAAGCAAAGGGGAGTAATTGGGCTTGAGCGGCCAAGCGCCAAAAAAGGTTCAGAGCTTTCAAGTTTAGAGCTTTTTATTTCTCGGTTGAGAGCAAAAGAAAAAAACAAATAAAACCCTAATTTGGAATTGGACCTAGGGCTAGGGCTAGAAGAAGATCTCGAATTTTAGGCCTTTTTCGATGAGAGGGGTGGGAAATTAACGAAGGCGGTGCGCATTTTATAACAGGAGCGAAGGTTCAAGAGAGAAAGTCGTAGTTGGACATGGACTCCAGGTCCAATTTTATTTATACTGTGGGGGCGGTTCCATCGTATTTTTTTTTATTGGACTATATCCAGCCCACCGAACCACTGGATTTAATCTGGACCGTTCGTTTATATTTGTGCTTTTTCTTTTTTTTTTTGCTTGTATTGATTGATTTTGGGTGGGTAGGGACGGGAGAGTTAAGGTCGAATCAGAGGTCACCACGTATTAAATGAGTCATCATAATGTGTGCTTACCTTATCAAGTTCAAAACCTAATTATTAATTTGATTTGATTTAGTATTTTTTTTTAATTTGGGCATTATTACAATTGATTTTTTACTCTTTGAATTAGGAATTTACTTTTTCAATTGATTAAGTTCTAAACCTAATTATTTTTTTACATTAGTATTTCTTTAAATTTAGTATATCTTCTATGATTTTTTTTCATAAAAAAGGCTTTTTTAACTATTTTTAATTCTCCTTTTATTATAATTAAACATTTTCTTATCCTAACCTCACCCAAAAAAATTTCCCGATGTCACCTTTCTCATAAAAAGAAAAAAATGAAGCAAATATAAACTAATAAAAGTAACCCATGTATATTTAAGGATGTTATGAATACTTCATCGAGTACCTTATTTTACACAACTCAATTAAGAAAAATTAAAGTACTTTATAATTAAATTCAAGTAAGATACAAGTAGGAAAACTACAATTCGTCATAAGTTTGGATATGATTCAGGTATTAATTTAAGTAGGATTTGTCGATTGTGTTTTTATAAAGATACATTTAAAACAAAAAATGTTATAACAATTACGGTATAAAAATTAAGTTAAAAATCTTAAATTTGAATAGTAGGAGAAAAAAAGCATCTCTATTTGTGTGATTCGAAATCTAGAAAGTTCCATGTATGTGGAAAAGGACCTTTCTTTAACTACTTTGGTTATAATGATGCATAGCTCAAAGATGTTAAATATTATATAGTGAAAGAGATAGAGAAATTTTACAAGTTCCATCCTTTTGTACATCAACAACTACTCATTGCCATAATAACCTCAAGTATTGCCTTTAGAAAAGCAAATCAATACCTATGAGGGTAGGGCCTTTTATGTCATTGAGTAAGGACATAATTGAATCCAACTACTATTATTGGAAAATTTGCTTTGAACGCATGACATAAATAAAATTGTCTCATAACCAAATATAGAATACCCGAACTTTATATTATCAAATTGAATCCTCGCAAGTACCCATTTACATCTCCAAGATCCTCCTTACTGTACTATGAGAAACCAACTGCAAAAGAAGAAAAGACTTAGGCATTTACTCAGCTTCTTTTTACCTCAATTCTTTACCCATAAAAAGGGACAAAGAAAGAGTTTAACATCTAGTCTAGTGTTAATTTCAAAATATTATCACTTTGTAATAGCAAGGTTCATACTCCAGACCAAAAGGGTATTTTATATGAGGAGAGGGCCCAAATTCTTCAAAGAAATGTGCAGACAAATATTATCCCTTCTCATCCCAGACACGATTAAGATTTTCAAAAATCAAGAATAAAAAAAAAAAAGTAATAAAGTAAAGAAAAGGAAAAAACCAACAGAAGGTAGGCAGCAACTATTATGATTGACAATATTTGGGGAGGAAAAAAATTTAAAGCAAAAAAGGAGTCTCTGCAGCACACAACAAACTGTTGGCCAATCTGGTTTTGATGGTCAGAAAATTGTACAGAAAATATCTCCCTTCAACTTGCAGATTAGCAAGAAAAAATTTTCAAAACCAAAAAAATGGAAAGGAAAAAAAAAAGGGTTGCCTGCAAACAATTAATGTGTAGTACTTTAGTTTTTCATTATTTCCCTTCTTCTGCTTCACTCTATACAACTGTTCATCAGTTAAAAAGGACTCGTAACCAAAACCTAATAGTACTAATTAACTCTCTTCTTCTTCTGCTGAAATATGTGTAGAACTTCAAGCATAATGTTGTCAATTTGATAGAAGAAATTATTAATAGAAAGAGAAATGCAGGTAAAAAATGTAGACATGAATATATACATATATATAATTTTATACATAAGGGTTACTGATCAAAAGATTTCCTTAGAACAGCCACTATAATGCGATGTGCTAATCAATTTATTCTTATAAAATACAGTTAAAATTCAGAGAATATAGCAAAAGAGGTTAAAAACCATGTAGAATGCATAAGTTATCTTTGAGGGTTTACTTGAAAACACGTGATATAAGCCATGAATTCTATATATATTGTAGATAAACCCGACTGGACTGGTGCAGGAGAGAAAGGGTAGACTCAAATCTCAATCAATTTTGAGAAGAATTGTAGCAAAAACCAGTAACACTTACTTTTTAGGGTTATCAAGTTACACAATAATTGCTGCAGCAGCTGCAGGCCTATTATAATAATACAGAAGCAAACACTAAACACAAGTTTTTATATCCAAATCAACTACACTAAACAGAGACGGAAAATTTAACAAGAACCATTGCTGAAGCCGCCGCCCGACCTTCTCAACTCGTGGAAGGGAAGAATCCCATGCTGCAATGGTAAGAAAATCAGAAAATCAGTGAGGTAATGCCTATCAAACTGATAATTAAAAAGTCCTCGTTTGCCATGTTATTCCACAGCTTTCTTGAACTTCTATGCTAGCTATAGCTGCACCAAAAGCGGCTAGCAAAATTATGAAGAAAAAATTGAAAGAGAAGTTCAAGAAAGCCGTGGAAAAGCATGACAGGACTTTTTACAGTTTCTTTTCTCATGAGCTTTCTCTCACACAACACCCCTCCCTGCTTAAAATTAAGTGCAAAGACTAGAAGGGTTTAAAGAAGAATTCAACATAAAAATGCCCAGAGATAGAGAGAGAGAGAGAGAAGAGAGAGAGAGAGGGAAGAGAAGACCCCTTGGGGTTGTGCAGGTTAAAGGACCACTCTACCTAAGCTATCATATATCAACAGCAGCATTATATGTTGATAAAAAAGTGGTGGGAAAGGGTAATGTGTAGGGTTTTTCTTCATTGTGTACTATCTTTCACCAGAAAAGTAAAATATAATATATATAAACATATGCGTACAATGCAGTAACACACATTTTGTATGTATGTAAATAATGCTGTAACACACACTTTCCTTGTGATTTGCCTTCCACAGTAGATGTGGTAGATTTTTGAGGTTTTCTTTGTTTATATATATATATACNTTTCAGTTTATTATATATATATATATATATATATATATATATCACTTTTAAACTTTTTTTTCTTTTTTACTTTAGTCATAAGAAACAGGAAAATTTTGCATGATTTGCAATAGAAAAATCCAGGAAAAGCATAAAAACAACCCATCCCATCACATGATATACTTTTTTTTTTCTTATTTTTGAGGAATATTATAGGGATTTTACCAATGAACTTCATATGGTCCCCAATTCTTGTATGTTTGTTCTCTACACCTTTCATGCCCATCTCATAATTCATTTGCGATATTGTTTACTCCAAGTTTTGCCTCATTTGTGATATCGATTACTCGAACTTATGTCATTATTCATTCTGATGAAATTTTAAATTTCATCATCCATATATAAAATAATTTTCATATATACATATATATATATTTAAAATGTACATTTTGTACTAAATATGATGATAACAAAGAATTATGATTGATAGAATAAATATGTGGATCAGGATTGACATAGCGTTTAAAAGCTTGATCCTATAAGTGAAAATCAAGGAAGAAATTCAAATCAGGATCCACATCCCCAATACCAAGCTCGATCTTATAACTCCAAAAGTAATCATTAAATACGAAAAATCCAAGAAAAACATATGGTTTCTTCACCATTCTAAACTTTTTTCAAGCATAAAAAGAACTTTTCTAATACATTTTGAAGGTTAGAAAAGTGGAGAAAAACATCATTTGATCAAGAATCAAAACATATGAAGAAAAAAAGGGACCAAGCTAGAGACATTTTTAAAGTAATGCTTGAGTTTTGAAAATGTATTTTTCATAATAAATTTAAAACTATTTATCTTGCTAAAGGAGATGACGTAAGCATCTATGGAGAGAGTTGAACTCCTATAAATTCTTTGTATCTTTTATCTCTATTTTTCACTCCTTGAATTTATTCATTTACATTAAATATTTGTTTTAATTTGTCAATCTTTTAATTTACTCTTCAAATTACTTTTGACATACTTCAATAGAAAAGCATGTTTGTTTTTAGTTTGTCTAGATTGGAAGTTTGTGAAAACTTTACACTTGTGCATTTTACCTTAAAGAGTTTGTCAAATTTAGTTTTCATATTGTTTGCTTATAAATTTTATTTTTGGCACAATTTGATTGAAAAATACAAGTTGAGAAATTTGTTTTTAACTTGTCCTCAATGAAAAAGTTTTCTTTTGGATTGCTTCCATTAAAAGATTAATTTATTGAAACAAATTTTTATAACACCTATTCATTCATTTTTTATATTTTCACATTATTATTGAGCTAACATTTTTAATATAATCAAAATTATTTTTTTTCAAATTTTAATATATTTTGATAAAAATTTTCACTTTATAACTAAGATTAATATTTCTTATTTATAAAAATAAATTTTTAAATTAATGTAATTATTATTTCTTAAAATATGGTTAAAATTCCAATTCGACCCTAGCCACATCAGCCAATAGGATATTGCCATTTCCCGTGGCCTGGTAGCTGCACGTTTTTCATTTCGCTTTGAACCGGTGGGCCCACTGCGAAGTTGCCACGTGTATGTTTATTCAATTTTCTTTCTTCTATAATTTGTTATTTTGGTTTACAATATTTAATATCAGGAAAATAGAAAGTTTATAAGTGCAATAATTGAAATTAGAATTATTATAAATAATACAATTATAAAATCATAAATGCAATAATATAATATGTAATTATGTTTAAATTATAATAATATTGGAGTATATACAAATTTTGTATAAATAATAATAATATATTAAACATTGTATAGTACAATATAGTAAAATGAATATGTTATATAAAGATGTATATTCTACTATAATGACAGTTAACAAGTTTGATTACGTTATGATGTCAATATTATTGCAATATATTTTATGTTATATAATAATATTTGCTACATTTTTATCACCATTTTTTATCATATGAATTAATTTTTAAATATAATTTATTCATTAAAATACTTATTTACATGTTAATTAATGATGATTAATATATCAACATTAATTAGTAATGATAATATATATTTTAATACTAGCATAATATCACTTATTAGTTTATTATCAACATAGATTAATTAATATTAATAGTATTATACAAAAAATATATAATTTGTTATATGTCTATATCTATTTTCTATTTTAAACATTTTAAAGTAGGTTTTAATATTGAAAATAGTTATTCATATATTAATATTGATATAATATATTTTAACAATAGACTTTCAAAATAAAAAATTTAATGATAACATAATGTTTGATTATTATCTTATAAATGTATTGTATATTAATAAAATTTTTCGTCGTCCAATAAGAGGATATCTTTAGAGATATTTGGTGTGCATCGAGTCTGAATTTGATTCATTTTGATATCAAAAGTCAAGGTAGATTCGGGTGTCCGTTTTGAGTAAAACGTTAGTACAACATTGTATAATTAAATAAAGTAAAATGTTATATATCTCATAAGAAATAAGATGAATTTGAATATATAAATATGGATTTGTTTTACTTAATAGACATGTCTTTTGATTGAAAAAGTGGACACATGATAATTATGTATTTCAAAATTTTCTTTTACAAGTAATAAAAATTAAAAAAAAATAAAAAGGTAAAATACCCTACAATCTTAAATTTTAATTGAAATTTTAGACAAATCTATTAATTTTTGAAATAAATATTTCACCAGAAAAATGTAAGCACCATAAATAAAAATTACGAAAAAAACTTAAATATTTTTTTATTAATTTAAAAAATTATTTTATATTTTTTTAAAAATAAAATAAAATAAAAATACCGATTAATGCTCCTGAGCTTTTCAAGAAACAGGAGCACCAGTCCGTACTCCCCTCTCTTAGATTCGGTGTTTCTCTATGTTATTATTATTATTATTTTTTAAATTAATAAAAATTATATATTAATAATTTTTAAAATTAATGAAAAATAAAATTATTATTTTAATATTATTACGTCATTAAGTGAAACACTAATAATTTCAACGAAATATATTTTTCTGGATGGAAGTGTTCTTATCGAAAACTAATAAATTCATTTAAACTTTCGATTAAAATTGATATTTTACCACTGTAAAAGTAAGGTATCGTCATTTTCAAGTTGACCCAAAGACAATTAGTTGGGAAACAAAAGCAAATTGAAAGATAGAAAGCTAGGGTCTAAAATTTCAGTCTGTCCCAAACCCAGAAACATAAAGCAGAGGAACCCGAGTTCCCTTTGTAGGAACATACCAAAAAATGAATCTTTACGCGCACGATCTGTCTTTATTCGATTTCGCCAACTTCTCTGATAATCCAATCATCGATCACCAATCATCGTCCGATTTCTTAATCAGACCTCACGATGATTCTAACGGCCGTGATTCTGGTGGTGATGATGATGATGAAAATAAAAGAGCTTCGATGGCCAATCGTAGGAGCCCACCAAGGTACCGCCATGATGGGACCTCGCCATTGCCATTGGGGATGGACTGGTCTATCCCTCCTCGCAAATGGGTATTTCCTCTTTTCTCGATTTCACTTGAATTTTGATGTTTTCAAAGCTAAGTTTTTTTTTTCCTTTTAAATACTTTGCCTCCTTTTGTTTTAAGGGTTTAATTTTGACTTAATTTGAGCTGAATAAAATATTTCTTGCAAATGGAGGATAGTTTTGAAGGTAAAAGCTCATGTTTGAATCAGTACTAGCGGTTGTTGTTGTGGTTCGCTATCCCTTTTCTTTTTTGCTGGTTTGAAAAAAAAGGAGAATTAAAACAAGTCGTGCTGCTGTAGGAATGACTATTTTTTATGCTCTGATTCATGAATATAGAAGATTGAAGCCCTTGAGCTAATTTTCTCTTTTTTTATTTTTTATTTTTTGCCGATTGTCATATAAGCTTTTATTTGCCAGTTTAATTGTTGAGTGCCAGAGAACGAAGTGAACCATACTAGCATGCTGACTGGTTAAGAAAATGATGTTCTGTCTGTTTGATATGTGTTTCCTTATAACATTTCATATTTTGCACATGTAATCTTTTCCGCTTCTTTGTACGGTTAGCTTTGATGAGGTGTGCAACCAACCCCTTGGTTGCAGTGCTGCATGATATTAGCATGTTCAGTTGATGAGAAGTTTTATTTATTTGAGTGTTGTTTTTGAAATTCAGTTCATTTTCACCAATAACATTCTTTAATTTGAGTTTCAATATAGGATGGGCGGGACACTGTTTGGCCTCACGACCCTCATACAGGATGGAGTTACTGCATTACAATTCCTTCTTGGGTTCTTCTACCAAAATCCCGAGGTTCAGACCCTATTGTGGTACTGCTTTTTTATTTTTTATTTTTGGGAGTATTGAGCTCTTTCAAATTAGATTGCTGTTGTCATTTTGATGTGATAATTTTTCTTTCCATGTAGTCATATTGCTATATAAGTTTTCATGATAGACTGCAAAGATGTTAGTTATGCATTAACTGGGATGGAAGGAAATGAACTATATGACATGATTGCCAGAATATTTTTTTGAGTACCTGTTTATCTAGCAACATCTGCATCTTTATTTTTGTTACCCAGAGATTACTTCTTCAAACATATTCTGAGGTCGTAAATTTTTCGGGGTCTTTTGATTCGTGCGAAGAATTAGCTAGGAAAGAAACAAGGCATACTTAAGATGAGAGTGAAGTAATCTAGAGAGGATTTGAGTGGGATTGAGGTGAGGTTTATCAAAAATGTATGTAGGAACGCTTTGGTATTTAGAGGCACTAGTTGTTACTTATTGGGTCACTAGCCAATAGGAATTCAATTAGGGGTGAAGCCACTTTAGGAGTTAGAACTTGGGACAACACCCCCCTCCCCTCCCCTCACCCAACCAAAGAAAACCAAAGAAAGGAAGAGAAATAGAATATTTATAAAATTTTCTTTGGTATATTGGGTATTATGTGTATGGTTTAATATCTTGGCCTCTGCATTACTTCCATGAAGTTATTATTTATGGTTTTTTTCTTTTTTTTTTTCGTATATTATTGTATTATCTGTTATGAAATGATAAGAGAGATTTATTTCCTATGGGGATTGTTTTTAACTGTATTGGTGACTTTTCTCCTCATTTGATGTGGTTGTTAAGTTCTAGTTAAGCAGTATTTGCTTCACTTATTTTTGTTTTAACATTATTGAGGACAGTTTTTCAGGGTTCAAGTTGGCATTCAATCACCAGAAGGCATCACTACTAGCCGAGAAATCTTACGAAGATTTAGTGATTTCTTGAAGCTACTATCTGAAGTAAGTTTTGGAACTTCATTTTGTCACTGAGAAAGTGTATTTATCTTCTTTGTTTCTCTTATGCGAAAGCATGGTTTAGTGCATTCTCATTTTCTTCCTCTTTTTGGCAGCTTAAGAAGATATTTCCCAAGAAAAGTCTGCCCCCAGCTCCTCCAAAGGGGATTTTGAGGATGAAAAGCCGAACACTGTTGGAGGAGGTAAGCTATAATATTTGCTTATTTTCCATGGCAACAATATGAATCTTTATCATAATAGGCTTGTAGTTTTCCGAAACGCTCACTGCAAAAGAAATCAATTATGTTAGGCAACCTAAGAAAATTAAGAGTTTATCTCATATATTCTATGCATACATAAGTGAGTCATAAGGATCTGGGCAAAAAGCAACTGACCATCCTATAGCTATTGATTGTGCTCATGAAGTGGATGAATGTTGAATAGTGTATTATGTCCAACTTTAACCCTTTTCTCATTATTTATTGGCAATCTGAAAACTGAACATTTACTTGTGTAATTTGTTGACATGAAACTGTGAGCATTCTCCTTTTGTTAATGCTTGAAATGAGCTTCATTTGTTTCCATTATTTTTGGGAATAATACAACATTTTTAATAATAATGTTCTCAAAATGGTTAGTTTATTGCAGAGAAGGTGTTCTTTGGAGGATTGGATGGAAAAAGTTTTATCAGATATTGATATTTCCCGAAGTGTCTCAGTGGCAACATTTCTCGAGCTAGAAGCTGCTGCGAGGTCTTGTAGGTGTTTCCTTGATGCCTACTATAAATGGATGAATGCATTTTTATATTTTCAACTGCTGCCTGTATTTATATTAGGTTATGCTCCATGGAACTAAATGTGCATGGAACTAAATGTGTTTGTTTTGTTACAGCTTTCAACAACATAAATCAATCAAATGCTGTTTCTTCTGTCAGCGGTGTGGTTCCTTCATTTCTGTCCAAGACCAACTCAGATGTTTCCCTGATTATTGGTAGTTCAATTGCATCTGATCATGATGCTTCTTCTGAGGATATGTCTGAGCTTGGAACACCAAGATACAGAAAAGTTAGTTCTGCTGATCCTTCCATGGAACCTTCAACTTCTGAGCCGCATTTGATTGAACCCTTGGAAAAAACTATGAAGTATGGCATATTTAACAAGAACTTTATTCTGGAAAACCTAGAAAAGTTTTCCAAGCAAAAAATGCATTCTGGAAAAGAAAGTGAAATTGCAGGAGATAAACTTAGAGGAAATACAATTGACACTAGATTTCTGCCTGGAGATGGAGCAAAGCATTTGCCTGAACTAGACTATAGCAAAATGGATGGCCATGTTCGAAGATTGTCAACAGAGAGCATTGGAAGTGACTTAAGTTCTGTGAGAGCTAGTGAAATATCGAATTTAGGAGTAGCTAGTTTGTTTGGTGATGGGATACTTAACCTTCCTGAAAATGCTGAAGCTCCTAGAACATTGGATTCTTTCAGCTCAGATTTACAATTCCATAGAGATTTGCTTGTCCTTTTTCTATCGGAGGAGCGCCATAAATTAAAAAGGGTTCTCAATACACTGCAGAGGAGACTAGCTACAGCAAAAACAGACATGGAAGATCTTATATCAAGGTTGAATCAAGAAGTTGCAGTCAGACAGTTCCTGGAAACAAAGGTATTTTTAACTACGGTTAGAATTTAGAAGCCCTTTTAATGCAATTTCTATTTCCTTCATTTCATTGACGAAGAAATGTGTATTACTCTGTCATTCTTCTATGCTCTTTGTTATATTTGCTTATGTCCATGGTATTAGTTATTTAATTGTGTTGTTTTAGTTTATAGATCTTTCATTACCTGAGAATCTCTAATGCACTCATTGATCTTATTTTTATTCCTCTCAAATGCCTGAAGGCTGACCTATGGTATCAGAAGATTAGGGTTCCTTTAGCTTCTTAGTGCTTTGACGTGATTTTCTTGGTTTAAATACGTGGCAATCAGATCCTTACCTTCTCAAGATGTCATCTTTAGGATCTTATGATGTTAGTCCACAAAATATATGAAAGAAAGAGATGGTAGCTTTTATGATCTATGATCTGGACACTCTTTGGTGATCAGCTGGTGAGGCTTATCTTTTACTTTTTTGATCTTTGGAGAAAATGGACTTTGTGCTCAAACTTTCGATCTTGTTAGTGTTCGATATTGATGAAAATCTCAAGAGAGAACATGTGGTGTGGAAACGCTAGAAGTGTAAGATCTTATTAGATCACCTTTTGCAGAACATCACTTCTACTACTAGTCAACTTCCTACCAGCCAAGAACGACTTAATTATTTATATTATTTATTTTTGACAAGGACGGGCATGTGAAAAAAGAATACTGCAATTCCAAAACATCAATATAGCGGATATTTTGGCATTGTCCAAAGAATAATCTCTTAATTGAAGAGGGAGCTAACTTGGCACTCATTTGTTCCTGGGGTAGTTAAATTAGGCTCTGGCAGTGTTATTACCATAGAGTCAACCTGAACAGCTAACACATGGTTGTCTGAACAGAAGGCCATTTCTGGCGTGGAATATAATTTCACAAAATATACTTCCCAAGACTAATTGTTGAAGCTTGATATGGGCAATAATTACAACTCATATTGGTTGTTGAAGGCCAGAAAACTAACTAGCTGCTGTGTGTAAGTAGACTGACAATATATTGATAAATGGCTAGGGTTAGAAGATTTTAGATTGGATTCCTTATAAACTAAACATTATGCTAAGTTTGATTTGTCAGATTTATGGACTTAGACATTTTTTAATGCAGCTTAGTAGGTTTGTGAACTATTTTTAGGACTGAGAAATGGTTGCTTTGAAAACCTTTCTTTACAGCTTCAATGTCGTTGGGAATTGCGATGCTCTGGTTTATGGTGATTATATGATACTAGATTTAATTGTGTGGAAACTGAACTCCGGTCAACTCAACTAAGCCTTAATCTCAAACCTGTTATGTTGGGCCATTGTTTTTTTTTGCCTCCATTCTGCTTGGATTTGGGTCATACCTTTTGCATATGAAAAAAGGGTTGTCTTAACATACTTAATGAAGTGTAATTATCGTAATTTAATTAGCATAATTAATATGACTGACTTGATAGGACTTTTCCTTGCAGGTCAAGGATTTGGAAGTGGAACTTGAAACCACTAGAGATAATTGTGATGAAAACATGCAGCAAGCTGTTTTACTTGAAAGAGAAAGATTTACTCAAATGCAGTGGGATATGGAGGAACTTCGGAAGCAGTGTTTGGAGATGGAACTGAAATTAAAGACTGAACAGGTTTCTCCTTGTGTTGTTAGCATTTCCTTTTGATAACATTTTTATACAATTAGTGATAACTTTAGCTAATAAGTGCTAAAATATTCCAGGATGAAAAGGCACGTGTTGAGTCTGCAAATTTATTAATCATTCAAGAGAGCAAAATGTTGCTGCAAGAGTTAGATGTTGCTAGAGAACAGCTTGCAAACTTGCATAAACATCATGAGGAGTTAGAGGTGAAATCAAAAGCAGAAGTAAAGGTCCTTGTCAAGGAGGTGAAATCTCTTCGAAGTTCTCAATCCGAATTGAAGCAAGAGCTTAGTCGTGTGATGAAAGAAAAACTAGAATTGGAGGTATGTCATCATCTCTTCCTTCAACAAACTATAATATTATATCTGTTTGTCTTTTTGCCTTCTCATTTTGGTCTTTTGTTTTTTCTTGGGGAAAAATGCATCATGTAGGAGCCATTTTTTTTAATATATAATCTATTGAATCAACTGGTGTCAAAGAATTCATAATGCAGTATGTATCAAGCTGACAAGCTCCTTCCATCAATGTTTGACGTTTTTGGTTCATTTCTCTTTGATTGCTCTCTTTCTTAGAAAAAGTAAAAGTTTTTTTTTTGTTTTTTCACTTTTTTTGTGACATCTTCCTTGGTCCTTTTAGGGTACTCATATTTGTTGTTACAGTGATTTCATCATGCATTGGCGGTCTAATGTTCGGTCTAAATGCATGTTGATTGGAACATTATTCACCGACTTTTGAGCCTTATGGTAAAGGCATGTGAAGTAAGAAACATTTCAGATAGTGATTGAATTGTCATGGGTGATGACCACCCATGCACATTAATTGTTTTTTGTCTTTCTGAAAGAAGAACCTTCGTAAGTGTCAAAATTTCTGTTTTTACACGTTAAAGACCATCCCATATAAAAAAAGATGTTAGAGACTACATGACCTTCTGAAAGTCAATGATCGAGATTCTATTTTTCTTCTACTTCAGACAAACTTGAAGTCCTTAATTCTTTAGGCATTGCAAAGACTGGAGAATTCTGTTAGGAATGTGATCCTTCATGATAGGATCTAAATCATCTTTGAATCTTTGCTAGGTTGAACATCTTATATAAAACGGAGGATTATAAAAAATTATATGACAAGAAAAGTGATTTATGAAGCTGTTACTAGGGCATTGTGTTCTTAAGTGACTACCCTTTTCAAAAGAAAACTTATTTTTGTAGGTTTGTTATATTTTAACAGGTATATTCTCATTCTGTTTTCCATGTGCATTTTTCAGAGGGTTCTGCAGAAGGAAAAGCAAAGGATGGAGCATGCCAATGCTGCAAATACAAAACTCCTTCACGAATGTAATCTTCTTCGTGATCGGCTTGAAGAATGTAGTGTTAATTTCCTTAGCGAGGAGGAGGATAAATTAATTGTTGATACTTCATCTCCATCTGATGCTCTAGATCTCTTGACAACATCGGATAATCGAATTGGTCTCCTTCTTGCTGAGGTATCCAGAATCAGTTTTCTGAACTCTTTGTATTAACATGCTCTTGAAACCCTTTCTCTCAGAAAGTTTTGGCATGTGGATTGATTTTTTATTTAAGGTTTGAAAATTTTCCCTTTATGAGTTATGATAGTTAAAAAATTGCTTAATAACTGACATGAATTTATGTGCCTGTGAATGCGCATTTCTTTATATCTGTTTGTCTACCGTATTAAGGTAGTAATGTATGTATTGTATACTAGATGCATTGTATGAAGCTATTATATTTATTACCGTAACTACGGGAATGAGTCAGTTTCAGTGCTTTCTATCAATTTATTTTTTCTTTTTGGTGGTGCAATCACTTCTTCATCTTCTTCTTCTTCTTCTTCTCTCTCTCTCTGTGAAACTGGTACAAGCACTATCTTTGGTAAACTGTGTGGTGTGATCCTCTTCACCTGCTAAGTTTGCCCCGAGGATTTATACTTTTATGAATTCCTTCATGATTTATTTTGCATGTTGATGTGCATATTCTTCTCTATAACTGCTTCCTAGAATTCCTTGAAATCAAACAATATTCTAGTGCTGACTTCTTTACGTATGGACAGGCACAGCTCCTTGCACAAGATGTAGAAAATTCTGTGGCTAGATTGGATGAGAGTCACAGCATGAAAGGCGGTGATAAAAGAACCGATGATGAGTTAAGGAAGATGGTAACAGATATTTTTGTTGATAATGCAACATTAAGGAAGCAGGTGAACTCAGTAATACGCTGTGCTCTCAACACATATGTGAAGTCGGAAGACAAGGATGATGAGGAAGAAGAGGCCCCTTTGAGTAAAACTGTTCTGAGCAAGTTCTTGTAAAGGTAACTTTGTGGATGACTATAAATGAGAACTCATAATTTGTTTCTGAATTCAAGGAGTATACTTTATCAATGCTATGTTAATACAGCATATTTTCCAAATAACTCTGTTTTTTTTGTTTATTGTTGTTATCTTTTAATATCAAGTTTTGTTTTCATTTAAGATTAATCAACTGTAACATTTCTGCCATCATTTGGAAAGCAGTCCAATAAGGATTTGTATAAGTTTTTGCATGATTTTTCTCCTGAAATTCAACGAAGTCTTACCTTCATGGTTGTGCAAACTGCCTTAAGCTCACTAACATTTGATAAATGGAAATATTAGAAATTAACTTGATAATGGCATTCTAATGCAGAAAAGTTGGGAGAAAGATGCATCTGGAAAAGACAGCAACCGAAGGGGTATTCTGAACTTTCTGGTAGAATTTCCTTTGATCAATGTTACAAAAGAAGAGTGTAGTAGATAGTGTAAAGTGAAAGAAAACATGATTTCTCGGTGTGGGGAATGGTAGAAGATGAGAATTGTGTAGATAAGTAAGCAGTGAAGCTCGAAAGGTAGAAGTCGAAATGATATACTAAAGCATTGGGCTGTGATGCTTTCTGGTAATAGAAAGGGTGGGTTGTTCGAGGACAAGCCTCGTGTGTTTTCCTTGATTAGAGATTCCTAATTGTCACTGATTCACATTTTCATTTTCAATTCGAAAGATTTATTTCATTGCTTATTAATGTAATATCATTATTATCTTAATATCTCTCATGGGTAGTTTCACATTAATAAAATATTAAACCCTTTATAATCCTAAACTCATCTAATCTCTTAATACGGAAGATCTTTAGAAACCAGCTCTTTGGTTTTGTCTTGCAATATTAGAAGCATCATATTGTCGCAAGTGATGAAACCCAAATATATGAACACCTTCGCAAACAAATGTGACTCAAAAGATATAATCTCATTAATAAGTTATTTTTGTACATGATGAAAACTTTGCTTCACCATTTCAAACTTATTTCAATTCTGCACTTGAGTGTTTAACTCAGTGGTCAATCTATGAATGGCCATTGCTCAATACCATGCACTCTTTCTTTGATCATCTAAAATACGTACAAAAAGAGAAAAATTACTGTTAATTCTAAATGTTGAAGGAAGTTGAGAAATGGGAAAAAAAAAAATCAAAATCAAAATGCATTAGCCTGCAAGAAATAAAATCTCCTGAAAACACAATTTGCACAAGGACTTGCTTGGGGTCTGGGGATGCAGATGTCTTCAGTCTTCACCAGGGAGTCAAGCGGTAGCAGCCAAGTGAATTTGATAGTACAAGGTCAGAGTCGTGTATAATAGTTACTATTCCCCACCTCCAAACATCCCCATCATGTCTTTGGCAGAACCCATTTGCTTCATCAAGTTCTGCAAGCCACCCATGCCACCGATCTGCTTTAGCATCTGTGGAGGGAGAACCTTGCTCATGTGCTGCGCATTCATGTTACGAGACAAGGCACTCATTTCACCCTTCTTAGGAATTTTAAGCCCCTTCATCTTGCTCCATATCTTAGCAAGGCGCTTGTACTCCTCCAACATTTCCATTACCTCTCGAATATGACGACCAGATCCCCGTGCTATCCGCATCATCCTTGACTCATTCATGAGCTTTGGGTTTGGGCTATCCAACTCTGCAACATATTAACAGTGTTAAAAAAAAAAACAGATTTAACTAGTGATCCTATTAAATCCTACAATTCAGGCAATATTACATGTCTCAAGAAATTGAATAAAGCAGCATTTACTTGCCTTCATTTGTCATTGAGTCCATCATGGTCATGTAGCGCTTGATCTTTGCCTGGCTTTCTTTTTCACGACCTTTCGGCATTAATTCAGCACTAAATCCTGGAAGCATTGAGAAGACCTGCAGAAAGCAACCAAAGTAAATCATTTTCATAAAGTTAAAGCCTCCTACCAAGGAAATAAATTACTCAACTGCATTAACAAAAAGGAGTAGAGTGAAAGGAAAGATAAGTGACAAAGAATGGAAATTTGAGGGGTAGGGGGCGTTGGATGGTAGACAAAATCACTGTACAAAAACTTATACATGAGCCCCTAATATAAATGCTTACAAAATTTGTGACCAAGCAAGTCAATGCTTGATAATAAACATGTAAACTTGAATGTATTTTATGTATTAAAATTTATTTCTGTGTTTAAAATACGTCACCAATATAAATGCGGGAAATATTTGCACAACAGGAAAGCGAAGACTTTACTGCAACAAGATTGATACTCTCAACACAAGGAAACAGGCTAGGAACAATAGAAACTTGTCTGTACCTAATTTTCCAGGGAGACATCTCTCGTTTAGCTGATTGGAATGCACTACTGTAAACCAGATTATGAGGCAGCACTTTATCCATGAAGGCACTAACTAAGTTCTTGCAGCATGGAGGGGAATTCCACCTCCTTGATATAGTTTCAATGTTAGGAGTATGCTGGTCTTGTATCCAAGTTCATTTATAAATATCATACAAGCATCTTCTCCCCTATTACCAAAGTGTTAATTTTTTTTTGTTAGGTACCAAAGTGTTAATTTCTACTCTCTTCCACAAAATGTTTAGCTTAAACTTAGAATGCCACCTCTTGAACAATAAGACTGCTTATCAAAATTGCTAAAAATGATTATAATTTAATAATTAGTTTGAGAAAAAATTATTATAATTTACTAATTAGTTGAGTAAATCTTTATGGCGAATGGCAACAATTGCAAAAATGTCTAACATCAAACATGCACAGCAATTAAAAGTTCACACAATGGAAAATCTAAGACGGGTGCAAACCACCAAAATGAACATTTAGTCATCAGCTTTCAAATACATGAGCATGCCAAATTGCATGCAACATGGAAAAATCAGTACAAGGCACACCCATTAGAAAGACCCAACTTCAACGTTGCCCAAAAAGAAAATGCAGCAGAATACTGACAAACATTCAAAGAACTAAACAAAAAACACTTTCAAAGAGAGTAGTTAATAATTACCTGCCCAATTGGACCCATTTTGAGTATGTTCTGAAATTGCTCATACATAATCCTTAAGGTAAAGTTCCCTTCTGAAAGCTTTTGGAGAAGTTCAGGTTGTTGATCCATGGGAACAACTTCATGAATTTTGTCCATGAATCCAGACCAGTCACCCATGCCTATTCAGAGAGATAAGCACAACGTTAGTGTTTCCAACAAATATCACCATTTTGAAACTCAAAATTTATGTGGTTTGGAGGATTATACATTACAGGAAAAGGAGATGCATACCTAAAAGACGGCTTACAAATGGTTTAACATCAAAGACTTCAAACTCATCCATGTGTTCTCCAGTTCCTATAAATATGACAGGACTCTTAGTTGCAGCAACCCTGGTACAAGCCACAGAAGGAGAAAATCAAGAAACATACATATAATGAGAACAGAAGCTAAAGATAAAGCAAATGCAAATACTAACTAGAGTGGATACACCAAATCAAGGTAACAACAATCATAACACTTACGCACTGAGAGCACCACCACCCTTGGCATGACCATCCATTTTGGTCACAATCACAGCACCGACTGCAACACTTTGTTTAAATGCTTGAGCTTGATCAAAGGCAGCTTGACCTATACTACTATCCATAACAAAAATAACAAGATCTGGTTTCTGCAATATACAAGAGAAGCAAAAATAATTAGTGAAAAGGTACTGATAGCATCCATTATTCTGAAACAAAATGAGTATCTAAAATCAGCACAATACCGTTGCTTCAGAGACTTGACGCATTTCCTCAAACAGAGCAGCCTCCTGTTTATGGCGCCCACTAGTATCAACAATTATAAGATCACAATTTTCCTTCTTAAATCTCTCCACACCTTCCACAGCAATTTTCACAGGATCTGATTCCATGTAGCTGAATGTATAGCAGAAAACATCATTCTAGTTAATTAAGTGCACATTGAAGTGATGGATACACAACTAAAGATATTCTCCAGAGTTAAAATCCATAGCAGGAATCATAACTATAAAATAAACAGCATATACTCTCAGAAATTATATGAAAAACAGTCATTTCAATCCAATAGGGTGGAAACCATAAAGGGCATTTCATGCATGTTAGATACTTTCATGCATATGCATACACAATATGAATACATAGATAGGTGTGCAGACATGCATTACTCATCCAGAAACATAAAAGAAAACTAGCTAAATACATAATATCATGCAAATATTTTCATGCTTCCCTCTTTTTCCCTTTCTGCATGAGAAAGAAAAAGAAAATAAAAAATTAGCTAGTAGCTACATGCCTCATATCATTGATGAAAATTATCCTAGAGTCAACATTATTCTCCATTTCACATCCCCATTCTAAGAATTAAAGGGCTTCAAACAAAGAACTGCCATTATGTGAAACCAACAGTCAATCCAGATCCTAAATGTCCATATGTGGCCACAACATCGAATGAAAATGAGAAAGTACCTTCCATAAAATGGAATCTTAGCTTTAGTGGCATTCTGCTTCAACTGATCAAAAGCACCAGCTCTGAATGTATCAGCACAGACTAGAGCTGGTTTCCAACCTTTTTTCTGATGATAATATGCATACTTTGTACATGTTGTTGTTTTCCCAGACCCTGAAAATTTCCACGAACAGATATAAACAGCAAAATTCAGGTCTTCCATTTGAGGTGAACTGAGCAAAACATTTGATCCTTAGCAAGAAATTTCACAACAGTTAACACACAAAAATGTATATGAAAATGTAAAAGCAAAGATTACCTTGTAAACCGACGAACATCACAACACTTGTTTTCCCTTTCTTTGGAGTAAAAGACGGCTTCCCAGGATCCAACATCTTACAAAGCTCATTAAAAATTGCCTACAATGAAACACAAACCGTTTTTAGAAATGATATGTAATACAAGTAAAGTATGAACAAAAATTTTGTTCTTCTGCAAAACGTTGGATTAAAAGATTTTCCCATTACCTGAAATTTACATAAACAAAACCAGCAGAGAGCCATTAAATCATTTTTACCAAAATTTTGGAGGAAAAAACGGAAGACAAAAACCTCACGAATTTTAGCATTGAATTAATTTACATAATAAACCCATGAAAGAAAAAGAAAAGGAAATTCCCAAAATTTATCAAATAATTCATATTTTTACTTACAGTTTCATCAAATAATTCAAAATACTAAAATAAAAAAAAACTCTCAATAACATTTCAACTTTACCGAAATTCTCAATTAAAAAAAACAATAAAAAAGTAAGAAAAAATTATATTTCAAAAAAAATTGAAATACCTGTTGGATGATTTTGCGCTTGTTATGACCGGCGGCTAGATCATCAAGATTGACGATTTTCTTAATATTAGTCTGCATATCACGAACGAGCTTGAATTGAACATCGGACTGAAGAAGAGCCCTCGTGATTTCGTTCAGGCATTCGTTCAAAACCTTCTCGTCGATTATCGTCGCATTGCTCATCTGCTGTATCGCCCGGGAGATACTCCCTCCTAATTGTGCTAACACCATTTTCGCTTGATTTTGCTTGCGGAAATCAAAGAGATTATTTTTTCTTGAGAGATTTTGAGGATTGAGGGTTTTTGGTTTCTGAGAAATCTGATTTGAGGGAAGAAACGGGAAAATGAAAATCTAAGTTCTGGAGAAAACAGCAAAATGAAATGATCGATTTGGGCCGGGTTTTGGGCTGAGACTTCTGTCCATTTAGACGACCCGGCCTAAGCTTGGTTTAGTCTGGTTTGATTGCGCTTATTAAATTAAGGTAAAATGCTTTAAATAAATCTTTATTTTTTAATATATGTAATTAAGTTTTTAAATTTTTATTTAAAGTTAAATATATTTTTATAATTAATAATTAATTAATTATTATTAATCAAAATACCACTCATTTATTATTTTATATTCACGTGATATTGACATAGAGAGTGAAATTTTTATATAATCATATTATCATGTTATGTCAACATATTATATCAATGCAATTAATCAACTATTAGTCATAAAAATTTATTTGATTTAAAATAAAATTATAAATAATTAATTAAATGTAATAAAAAAGTAAAAATTTAAATTTTTCTGAATAACATGATTAATTTAAGTTTAAAGAATATTTTATTCTCAAGTTGAAAAGATTAGATTTGGTGGGAAGGAAAACGTGCGAATTCATCCATTTTACTTTCTCTTCATATATTGCTCTTACCAAATGAAGAAGAGAAGGAAAGAAACAATATTTTTCTTTCGGTTACTTTTTCTTTCTTCCTTTTTCTTTGTTATCAAACATAGTCTAATAACATGTTTGGTTTGATTTTTTTTTTAACTTAAAAACTATTATGTGGTATGAAAAATAACTTAAAAGAACAAATAAAGATAACTGAAAAGAATAATTAAAGAGAAGAAAGAAAGTATTTAGGGGGAGAAAAGAGATCTTATTGAAGTGTGTGTATATAAATAATTGAGGGGGTCTATTTATAGGCAAATAACTCTTTTATCTTGATAGAATTTACGAGATGAAGATAACACTTAGAGATTAGATGGATTAAATCCTAATCCAATCTAATTTACATCAAATCTAGATATAGATAGAATAAATAGATATTCACAAAAATATTCATAACACTCTCCCTTGAATATCTATTGTATTAAGAATATCTCTCGTTAAAACCTTATAAGGAAAAAACCATATGAAAAAAAAATCTAAGGAAAAATAGTACATATTCTTTTCAAGAGTACGCTTATGAAATACTGCCTCATTAAAAACCTTATCAAGAAAAACCTAGTAGGAAAAACCTTGATGAAGAAAAAAAGTACAGTGCATATTTTACTCCCATTGACAATTGCATTATTTAAGATCTTTAAAGTGACACATCCCAATATTTTGTACCATCTTTTTGAATGTTGCAGTAGTAAGGGCTTTAGTAAACAAATATGCTAGATTGTTACTTGAATGAATCTATTGAACACTAATATCACCTTTTTCTTGGAGGTCATGAATGAAGAAGAATTTTGGCGAAATATGTTGTGTTCAATCGTCTTTAATATATCCTTCTTTTAACTGTGCTATGCAAGCAGTATTATCCTCGTATAATATTGTTGGAATTTCTTTCTTGGTAGACAAATCACACGTTTCTCGAATATATTGAGTTACAGATTTTAACCAGACACATTCACAACTTGCCTCATGAGTTGCTAAAATTTTCACATGGTTAGAAGAAGTATCAACTATAGTTTGCTTTACAGAACGCCATGAAATAGCCGTACCTCCATATATGAATAAGTAACTTGTCTGGGATCAAGCTTTATGTGGATCTAATAAATATCCTACATCTGCATAATCAATTAAATATGATTTTAATGCATTTGAATAATATAAGCCCATATCTATTGTTCCTCGAAGATATCGAAGTATATGTTTAATTCCATTTCAATGTCTTCGAGTTGGAGAAAAACTATATCATGTTAATAAATTCATAGCAAATGATATATCAGGTCGTGTATTGCTAGCAAGATACCTTAATGCTTCAATTGCACTAAGATATGGTACTTTTTTTTTAAAAGCTGAAAATTCCCGCAGGGCCCAACTACCCTATTAAATTTTATTAATTAAAATAAAGATACAAAAAGAAGAGGTCCTAAATCGTACCTCCAGAATTACATGAGCATGTGACAGAATCGAAAAAATACTTAAAGTAGGGAATTCCAATTTACATGCATAGCTTTTAATGCTACAGTAAAGTAGGGATCCCCCACTAGTACAATGAAATAAGAAAATAAAATGGACTTTAAAATAACAAAACTTATAAATAAAGAGTACTACTCCTTTACAATTATTTAAATCGAATATAAGGTAAATTAAATCTATCTAACTTAAGCATACCATGTAATTCACCTTATGCTTCAATAAATACACAAATATCCTGATATGTGTATCCTTTATTTGATAGGAAATCCACTACTTGGTTACCTTCCCAATAGATGTGCGAAATTCTATAAGAGATACTATGCAGGCACTTCCATATAAACTCCAACTAATATCGTATATCGTGGGACCCTTTCTGAGATTGCTGAATCACCGCCAGTGCATCCATTTCTATCCACAAATTATCAACATTTCGTTCTTTGCATAAGAGTGGCCATCGAAGTAATGCATGTAGTTCCGCCTGCAAAGAATTATAAGGACCAATATTCTCTGAGAAGCCAAAAACGAGTTTACCTATATGATCACGAAGTACCCCTCCACTTGCTGCATTTTGACAATTTTGGGAGCTGCCATCTACATTTAATTTATGTTTACCTATAAATGGCTTTATCCAATAAATAATTTGAAAGGGTGCACAATGTTTGGGGAAGAACTTAAAACCCTACATAGCTGCTATGTCTGTTTCTCCTTTCCACTGCCATTGTTTCAGGAGAGAACCTTCATGTAACTATCTTAACAGTTTCATAATTCGCCATACCACTCTTTCAGGATACATACTCAGGTGCTTGTGCTTTGCATCATTTCTTTCCAACCATAAAAACCAGCATATGAATATTAGGAGTAAAATACGGATACGGCTCTTTTTAATATAATCACCAGAATAATACCATGCCTATATAATTTGAAAAACATGTTAAGGATTTAAAAGATTGATTTGAAAGAATTTTGCAAAGAAAGTCCAAACTTGTTTCGCTATCGGATTTTCCTAAAGGACATGTATTAAGGACTTCTTAGAGTTGCAACATACACATTTAGAGGCCAAATGAATACCTTTTCCCTTCATCCAAAGTTCAACTGAAATTCAATTGTGTAATACTCTCCATAAGAAAAAGGAAATAGATAACAGAATGCTTCTGTGCCAAATAAATGATCCCAAAGCATTTAGTGACTATCGTCGCCTAACTGCCTCCTAAGCACTCCAGGTAGAGAACTCCTCATTGGAAGTTAAGGCCTAATAAGCTACATCCTCCTGTGATTTATCGAAAGGAATCTGTAATATCTCATCAACTAGTCTCATAGGCAGATATAATTTCAATGTATCCACATCCCAATTATCACCATTATAAAATTTATTAACAAAAGACATATCATTTTGAAATGGAGGGAATGAGGTTACCAAAGGTTGGTTTCCCATCCAACAATCGTTGCAAAAAAATAGCTCCCCTTTTCCTATACTCCATCGAGGGTTCTGGATTGCCACATTCTGACCTCCTACCATCCGTTTTCACACTTGGGAGTCATGTAGTTTCGGTTGCACATAGTGGGGTATTCGACCATGACAGTATTTTGTTCTCAAAAAATGTGTCCATAGGCTATTGCGTGTTTGAAATCTCCACCATAATTTCAATGTAAATGCCTTAAACACATCTTTCAAATTCCTGATATCAAGTCCCCATTCCGAGCATGGGAAAGTAATTTTAGTCCAAGCCGCCCAATGCATCTTCTTACTTTCATTTGAATCACCCCAAAAGAAGCTATTTAAAAGCCTCGCTATTTTCTCAATCACTGTCGTTAGTGGTTTGAGAACTTGCAGCAAATACATTGGAAGTGAGGATAGAACACTTCTCAATAACGTGATTCGGCCCTAGTTGATAAAATCTTATTCTCCCAACCTGAAATACGATCTTGAATCTTAGTAATTAAAGAATAAAAAAAGAATACCTTTTTATATCCTTTATATAGAGGAGCTCCGAGATAGGTGACAGGGAGTGTTTTGTGGTGAAAACCAGTGGTATGTGATATGATTTGCCTTCTTGATAGTGCACAACCATTAGTTGTGATAAAGCAACTTTTCTGATGATTAACTTGCTGTCCAGACACCTGTTCATATTCTTGTGAAAACTTCAAAATTTTCTACAAGGTTGAGCGGCATCCATTAGTGAAAATAATTATATCATCAGCAAAGGCAAGGTGACTAATTGGCATTCAGTAGCCAGGTAAATATTGCAAAGAATTATACTAACTGAATAAATAATTAATTCTCCTTGACAAATATCCTGCAACCAGAATAAATAAAAAAGGAGAGATCGAATCACCATGTCGTAGTCCCCTCTTGGATTTGAAATAACCCACCAAAGAACCATTGATAAGGAAAACCAACAGTTGGAAATGCATGCTTTAATCATATGTATCCATTATGCATTAAAACCAAAATGCTCCAGCATTAAATAAAGAAAATCCCAATTCAGATGATCATATGCTTTTGCCATATTTAGTTTTAATACCACATTACCTCCCCTTGATTTAGCATCTAGTTTGCTGATTAGTTCCTGTGCTAATAAGATATTGTCACTTATAAGCCAGCCCTTGACGAAACCACTTTGATTTTCTAAAATGATGGATGGAAGAATTTTGGATAGTCGGTTTGCCAAAAGTTTAGTTACTATCTTATTTAAGACAGTACATAAACTAATGGAATGAAAATCACTCTATTGGCAGGCATTTGGCTTTTTAGGCAGCAGGACTAATGTTGTAGAAGTAATACCACGTGGAAGTGAGGTCCCTTTGAAAAAATCCAGCACTGCTTCAAAAAGATCTTGCTTGATTATATCCTAACAATGTTGCTAAAAAAGAGATGAAAAACCATCTGGGCCAGCAACACTAACTTTATTAATATTAAAAACTGTTTCCTTGACTTCCTAAAGTGATGAGGCTGCACACAAAAAATCATTATCAGTGTTGGAGATAATCCGAGGAATAATAGAGGAATCGAACCTAGATATGTCACAATGTTCTGCCTTCAATAATTTTTGAAAAAAATCAATGGCAGAATTTTGAATTAGATGAGGATCTTCAAAGACGTTCCCTTCCTGGTCTTGAATCCAGAGAATGTGATTCCTCACTTTCTTTTTTCGCATTTTCATATGAAAAAATTTTGTGTTACGTTCCCCTTCTACCAACCATTTGACACCAGATTTTTGTTGCCAGAAAAGTTTTTCAATACTTAATTGGTGGTTGACTTTAGCATAAGCTCTATTTATATGGTCTCTGTTAATTACTAAAGGATCTTGTTGGAAATTCATTTCTCTTTCTTCTACTTCTAATTTCGCTAACTGAAAGTTTTTAAAGATGTCTTCGAAAATCTACTTATTCCACCATTTCAAATCTTGTTTAAGCAGCTATTGTTTGTACCAAAATGCTTGCAGTCTTGTAGCCTGTAAAGGAATTTGTCAACTATTTTCTACAAAGTTAAGAAAATCATGGTGTTTTGTCCATGCATGCAGGAAGTGAAATGTTGAAGGACCTTTTTGATTTGCATTAAAACAGGAGATTAAAAGAGGACAATGGTCGGACCCATCCTAGTTCAGATGTTGAACTTGTGTAGTGGATAAGCATTCGGCCCATTCTAGATCGTAAACTACCTTATCTAGTCGTTGAAACATCCGGTTGTTAGCACTAAGATAAGATATGGTACTTCAGAACCAAGAAGTTCTTCATTATCCTCACGAGATTGGAAAAGGGTCTTTTTTCACATCTAATGATCTTAGAATCATTGACGAACTCAATGGATATGCTTTGTCCATATAAAATCGTTTTAACACTTTCGCTATATAATTAGATTGATGGATAAAAATTTCATTTGTCAAGTGTTCAATCTGAAGACCCAAACAAAACTTTATTTTTCCAAGATCTTTCATTTCAAATTCTTGCTTTAAATAATCCACGACTTTTGATAACGCTTTAGGAGTTCCAATAATGCTTAGATCATCAACATAAACAGCAATTATCACAAATTCATATCCAAATCTTTTAATAAAAATGCATAGGCATATAGGATCATTTTTATAGCTTTCTTTCGACAAATATTCACAAAGGCGATTATACCACATACGTCCAGATTGTTTTAATCTGTATAAAGATTTATTTAATTTGATCGAATAAATCTCCTGAAATTTTAACTTTTGTGCTTCAGGCAACTCAAATCCTTTAGGGATTTTCATATAGATATCATTATCAAGTGAGTCGTATAAATAGGCTGTAACTACATCCATCAAACGCATTTCAACCTTTTCATGTATTGTCAGAGTAATTAAATATTGAAATGTAATTGCATCCACCACAGGAGAATATGTCTCTTCATAATCAATACCAGACTTTTGGGTAAAACCTTGTGCGACAAGCTGTGCTTTATATCTCACAATCTCATCTTTCTCATTTCATTTTCACACAAATACCCATTTATATCCCACTAGTTTTACTCCATTTGGCGTACGGACTACATGTCACAAAAATTCTCGTTTTGCAAGTGAATTTAATTCCACTTTGATTACGTCTTTTCACATTCGTCAATCATTTCTATGTTTACAATCTTCAACAAATATAGGTTCAAGATCCTCATTTTCTTTCATAATATTGAGCGCTACATTGTATGCAAAAATATCATCGACATTTACTTCATTTCGGTTCCATCTTTTTCCCGTCATGACATAATTTATTGAGATCTTTTCATTTTCACTAATTTTAGGTACCTGAATTTCTTTTGAAATTATATCAGGGGTCTCTTTTGGAGTTTTTGTTTCCTCTTCCTGACCATATTGAATATTTGCTCTTTTTCATTTTCGAGAATTTTTATCTTTGTAACCGATTGGTCTTCCACGCTTTTGGCGTGTCTTAGACTCATTGGCAATGGCAGATTATCTTACATTAATTCTGATTGGAGCATTTGCAACTGGTATATGAGATTTAGTTATTTTTTTTAGGTCAGTAAATGCGTCTGGCAACTAATTTGCTATATTTTGCAAATGAATTATCTTTGAACTTCTTGTTCACATTAATTTGTGTAAGGATCAAAACTAGATAATAATAATGTATTCCAAGATATTTCTTTGTCCAGCTGTTTATTTTCTCCCTTTAATGTTGGAAAAATTGTTTCATCAAAATGACAATTAGCAAACCTTGCAGTGAATAAATCTTCTGTTGAGGGTTCTAGATATTTAATTATAGATGACGATTCATATCCAACATATATTCCTAATCTTCTTTGAAGATCCATCTTTGTGCGTTGTGGTGGAGCAATTGAAACATATACCGCACATCCAAAAATTCTTAGATGGAAAATATTTGGTTCCTGACCATAAACCAATTGTATAGGGGAGAATTTATGATAACTCGTTGGCCTGATGTGTACAAGTGTTGCTGCATGCAAAATGGCATGTCCCCAAGCAGAAATTGGGAGTTTAGATTTCATAAGTAATGGCCTTGTAATCAGTTTAAGATGTTTGATAAACGATTCTACTAGACCGTTTTGTGTATGAACATAACTAATAGATTGTTCAACATTTATTCCAATAGACATGCAATATTCATTAAAAGCTTGAGACATAAATTCACTAGCATTGTCAAGACGAATTGTCTTAATTGCATAATTATAAAAATGTGCTCGCAAACAAATTATTTGTGCAATTAATCTTGCAAATGCCAAATTGCGAGTTGATAACAAGCACAAATGTGACCATCTTGTTGATGCATCGATTAAAATCATAAAATATCTGAATGGTCCACATGATGGATGTATAGGTCCACATATATCACCTTGAATACATTCTAAAAATATAGGGGATTCAATCTCAACTTTAACTGGTGATGAACTTATAATTAATTTACATTGAAAGCATACAGCACATGAGAATTCATTAGATTAAAAAATCTTCTGATTTTTCAATGGATGACCACATGAATTTTCAATAATTTTTCACATCATTATTGATCCAGGATGGCCTAACTGGTTATACCAAACATTAAAATTATTAGTAAACTTCTAGTTTACATAAGTTTTAATCATTTTAATTTTTGTGTAGTACATTCTAGAGGACAAAGTATGTAATTTTTTCAATACACATTTTTTACCTAATATAACAGATGTAATATAAAGATATTCAATGCCTCTCTCATTCGTTGTCTCAATATGATATCCATTCAAACGAATATCTTTAAAACTTAATAAGTTTCTTTGAGACCTAATAGAAGATAATGCATCTTTTATTATAAACTTTGTTCCTCCGGGTAGTGAAATATTGGCTCTTCCAGAGCTTTCAATTAATCTTGTACTACAAGATATTGTATTGACATTAGCTTCTTCCATTGTCAAGTGAAAAAAATATTTCTTGTCTTTAAATATAGTGTGCGTTGTAGCACTATCTATTAGACATATATCTTCATCATTAATCTTGGATCTAAGTAGATGAATATCCATATTTTCTTCAAGAAAATAAAATATATATAGTAAGAAACTTATAGAAGAGAACATTAAATATAAACTTTGTTATTAAAATACAAAAAAAAAAGATCTTCCTAATAGACATATTAAAACACATTAACTTATTAATAGAATTATACTAAACATACCAAGTTCCTAATAGAGTTGTACTAAAAAAAAACACTCCAACAAATAATTTACAAAATTTCATTATTGGGATTTTCATCACTAATCAAATGATCAATCTGTCCTTCAAGGTGGGTAAAAAAATCAGTAACATCTAAGTGTGTTATATCAACTTGGCTATCATCTTCAACAAAGTTTATTTTGATATTTTTTCCTTTATCTTTTAGTGATGCTTGATCAAGTTCAATAAGATATTTTGGTGTACGACAAGTATGTGACCAATGCCCTTTCATGCCACATCGATAACAAACATTTTCTATATTCTTTTTACTTTGTCCACCTTTGTCTTTTTCTTGTATCTCTTAACTATTCATCCACTTCTGGTGGGTATTCTTATTATTAGAATAATAATTTGGGTAACCACCACGACTATGATAATTATGACGACTTTTTCCACGTCCACGATTACGACCATGATTATGACCATGACCACGACAAGAATTTCTAAATGATATTGCATTCACTTCAGGGAATGGAGCAGAACTAGTTGGGCGAGATTCATGATTTTTCATCAATAGCTTGCTATTTTTTCAGCCACAAGGAGACATGAAATCAGTTCAGAGTATTTCTTAAAGCCTTTTTCATGATATTGTTGCTGCAAGAGCACATTTGAGGCGTGAAAAGTAAATAATGTTTTTTCTAACAAATTAACATTAGTCACCTTTTCTCCACACAATTTTCGTTTAGAACTAATTCTATATAATGCTGAGTTATATTCACTTGCAGTTTTAAAATCTTGCAATCGTAGATGCATTCAATCATAATGAGCTTTTGACAGAATTATTGTTTTCTGGTGGTCATATCTTTCCTTTAGACTTTTTCAAAGATCGACTAGATCTTTTATTATGAGATGCTCAATTTTTAATCCTTCATGAAAATGGTGGCAAAGGAAAATCATTGTTTTTGCCTTATTTTGATTGGATGCTTTATTTTCTTCTTTGATTGTGTCTCCAAGACCCATAGCATCTAAATGGATTTCAGCATCTAGAATCCAAGATAGATAGTTCTTGCCAATAATATCAAGAGCCACAAATTCAAGCTTTGTAAGATTTGACATTGTGATAGCTTAAAAGAAGAACATAAATGTTAGTATTACACACTATATCGTAATTGGCAAGCAAAACAATAAATTGACTGATGAAAAACAATTAATATAAAATTAAAAATTGACTTATTATAAATTGGTAAAATTTGGGCAAAACAATAAAGTGATAATAGACAAAAATTACCTGAAGAAAAATTGAACTTCGACTTTGTGAAGCTTAAGTGTGAGAAATTAGAGAATCGTGTTGATAATGTGTTATGAAAAATAACTAAAAAAAACAAATAAAGATAACTTGAAAGAATAATTAAAGAGAAGAAAGAAAGTATTTAAGGGGAGAAAAGAGATTTTATTGAAGTGTGTGCATGCAAATGAATTGAGGGAGTCTATTTATAAGCAACTAACCCCCTTATCTTGATAGAATTTACAAGATGAAAATAACACTTAGAGATTAGATGGATTAAATTCTAATTTAATCTAATTTATATCAAATCTAGATATAGATAGTATAAATGGATATTCACAAAAATATTCATAACATTATGAAACCTTTATAAAAAATAATAATTTTCAAAATTAAGTTAAAACTGTTTCGTATATTTACTTTTATAAGCACTTTTTTATTTATAAGTTGTTTAACAAAACAACTCATATAAGTTTTAATTTTAGTTAAAATTACCATAAAAGGTATTTGCTAGGGCTTTTATTTTTTTTTCTTAGTACGAGAAAGGCAGATGAGATAGAGATCGTGATTTGCATTAGAGAAGAATGATTTGTAGAAAGAGAGAGAGGAAAAGGAAATCGATTGAGAAATGAGATATTTTTTGAGATGGTAATATTAGGATTATTTTTAATAAATGTGGACATTTTTGAAACCAAAAAAAATTTCTTGAAAAGTTGACGTGTTTTTAAAAGAAGAGAATAGAAAGTTCCTCTCTAAAGCTTTTCTTGGAACTCTTTTTTCTTTTAAGTTTTATTTTAAAAAAAAAATTGATTTTTTAAAAGCTTTTTAAAATCTTGTTTGGTCTGATTTCTGCTTTTAAAAGGTTGATAAGCTGAAAAAAATCAAGCAAAACAAACACTAAAAGTTCATAATAATCATTTCGGACTCTTCTCTCGAAATAGCTAAATAGCATCTATACATGTAATATATAACCATGCACTAAATTAACTTGATAATTTTATTAAAGTAGGTATAATCTTTTGACAAAAGAAAAGCTTGACACTATTTGATAAGAAGGAAAAGAAATAGATTATTTATTTAAGAAAAACTCTAAATTATTTAAAAAAATTCAAATAAATTCTTATATTTTATCACGTTCAATGAAGTCTTTATACTTTTATTTTGAACCGAATAAGCCCTTGTATTTTTATTTTGAGTCAAATAACCTCATATGATTAATGATTGACTTAGTTAAAATACCATTTGTTATTCTATGCACGTTATACTAACATGATATGTTAACATATCATAATTAATAATAATATCATATACAGACATATTATAATTTCTAATGACGTAACATTTTAATTTGACATAAAAATATAATTATACGATATTTTACAGTATCATATGAATATAGAATAATAAGTGATAGTTTAACTAATGACAATTAGTTAATCATTAGTCACAAGAGCTTATTTGACCCAAGATAAGAATATAAAGAATTGATGGAACTCAAGAAAAGAATAACAGCTTATTTGAACTTTTTGAAATAATTTAGGCACTTATTTGAGCATTAAGCCTAGGAAAAATGGAAAAAAAAGAAAGAAATTCTTTTCCTTCTTTATATCGAGTATAAAATATGATAAAAAAACGAAATTAGGAATAAAATTGTAAATAAAATGATCAATGTAAGTAAAAAGAATATTTTTCTCTTGATTTTGAAAGGATTAGATTATGAAAGAAAGGAAAGATGTAAATCTAATCATATTCCTTTCCCCTTGTATTTTCCTTTTACCCAATGAGGAAATGAAGAAAAGAAACACTATTTTCCTATCACACAATTTCTTTCTTTCCTCTTTCCCTCCTTCTTTTTCTCTCGCTTTTAGTGTCTAAAAGGTTCTCTTATTTTTTTTTTTTGATCCATTCTCTCCTTCTTTCTTCTACTCCTTTGCTTTGTTCTAGAGTGTGTCCAATTGTCATAGGTATGGTTTTTTCGTTTTTTTCTACTACCATGCTTCTAGATTTTTGCCTTGCAATCTGGGTTTTTCTACCTACCATCTTTCTTCAGGATTTTTGTGTATGTCTTCTATTCTTTTATGAATTTATTTTGTTTTCTTTCTTTGTTTTGGTGTTTTTTTATTCGTTTCCTTTCGTCTTTGATTTGTTCAAAGTGGTGTTCTTCTTAGTTTCTTTACATTTTTTTGTATTTCCAATTGCAATTGGTTTTTCTTTCTTTCTTTTTTTCTTTTCTGCATTTTATTTTCATTGTTCTTTTACTCTTTCTATCTTTCTCTTCTTTTCTTTCTTTTTTCTGCAATTGGAATTCTACTGATCTTTTTTCGTCTTTTAGTCTTCCTTGCAATTGCTCTTCGCTTTTGTGATATTGATTTCTTCTTCTATTTTGATCTGTCAGTTTTATGGTTTGAATGTATTTATCTGCAAGTTCTACTCCATGATTTTTTGTTTATCCTAATTTTTATTATTTGAGTTTTTTATTATGTTTTTTATAATGTTATTGCTTACATATAGAAATAAAAAATTTTTGATGTTAGTTTCTAACTTTCTTTCTTTTTATCTCATTTGATTTGTTTATTCAAGTTTTATTATTTGGGTTCTTTATTACTTTTATTTTTATACTCTTATTGCTTCCATACAGAAATTAAAAACTTTCAAATAAGTTTTTAAAATTTTTTTTCTTTTTATCTCATTTGATTAAGTGTGTGGTTATACTTCTCTATTGTAGACAACAATCTATGTACACCTTTACTCATTAACTTTAGTTTTTCTCTCTTTTTAAAATTTTGTTATTTTTTCTCTTAATTTCTTAATTTCTTTACTGATTATGTTTACAATTATGATTTTTTTTCAGAGAAGTTGCCATACAAGTAAAGAAGAAAACTCTCTTATCTTCGTGGTGATTATCCATTGTTATTGATTTTTTTATACATGAATTTTTCTTTTTTATAAGTTGATGTGGTTTTTGGACTAATTTGCTGAAATATCATTGATTAATGTTGCTTTGTTTTGTTGTACAATCTTGAATTTTATAAGTTTAAGATGGTTTCCAAGTACAATTATTTCAGGTATTTTAAATATCGTTCTTATTTTATTTGTTGATAACATAACTTTTTATTTATTCAAGTTTTTATTATTTGATTTTTTTATTTTTATTTTTATAATGTTATTGCTTCCATATAAAAATCAAAAGTGTTTTATGTAAGTTTTTAAATTTTCTTTCTTTTTATCTCATTTGCTTAGGTGTGTAGCTATACTTTTTTTTTATTTTTATTGTAGACAATTATCTACTTGCTCCTTTGCTTATTATGAGATTGAATTCTTTGTTTAGTTTTTTTTTCTTTTAATTTTTTGTTATTCTTTCCCCTAATGTTTTAATTTCTTTACTAATTACATTTACAATTTCATCTTTTTCTTTTTTAAAGAAAAATTGCCATACAAATAAAGAAGAAAATTCTTTTACCGTTGTGGTAATTACCCATTGTTATTGAGCTTTTTTATATATGAATTTTTCTATTTTATAAGTTGATGTGATTTTTGGATTAATTTGTTGGAGTGTGATTGATTTGTGTTGCTCTATTTTGTATCTAATATAAGCTTAAGGTTTCTTTTATTTCTTATTTTCAATTATATTTATTTACATGTTTGTTCGTTATTGTTTTTACAATATTGTTTATATATAAACTCATATAACATTTTTGTTGTGGTTACTTTTTGACTATTCAAGAATGTCACATGTAAGTGTATTTTTTTACAATTTTTACAAAATATAGTAATCATCCTTCTCTTTTTATGTTGGTTTGCAATTTTTATGGTATTTGTGTTGGTATCTTTATCACAATTAGTTTAAATTGTGATACTTTATGAGCATATTCAACAAATTGCATGATAATGCAATGATGGATCAGATTCAGGGTTTTATAGAGAATGGAATGCTTATTGTCATTATTGGAAAAAAAAAAGCTTTACAAGGAACAAATGTTAGGGTCGTTGAAATCACCGATTAAAATCACTTAGTATGTATTTTGCGTGTTACTAAGTTGTGTGCTACAATCTACATTCACAACTCTTTAATAAATGACTATTTAAACAATTATGCAACTTTTGACTTTTTTTTGTATACCTTGCAATTGATAAATAATTTTATGAATGCTTATATAAAGTGAATACCATATGATTATTGAAATGTAGATATATTTCAATAAAACACTGTTTTACTTATATTACTCGAGAATATCACATAGGTATACTTTAGGAGCATTTGGTGTAATGCCAATGAGGAACATTTCCTGTAATTAAATTACAGGAGTCACGTTACAATGTTTGGTTTGTGCTTTATACAAGGTAAAGTGATCCCATTACGATCACATTACAATCCCTCCTCTCATAGAGGGGAAGTAATTTTCCCTTTGCAAAGGGTACCTTACATTTTTTTTTTCCTAACCGTCCCTCCCATTACCTCCACTTTTGCTATTTTCTCATCATCTTCTGCTTCCTCTTCTCACCACTCACCTGGACATTTCGATCAAGCCCTCTCTTCTATTTTCTGTTGTGGTCGGTTGTGGTTCCAAAACCATCTTCAATCTTTATGAGATTCCTTGAGCCAATTTTTTCTTTTGTTTGAATCAAAGCTTTTGTGGGCCTCTTGGATCTTTAAAGTTTGAATATTTCCTCTCCCTGACCAGTTGGATCTCTAGAAAGAAGAAACTGTTATCTCGTTCCAGTTCTGTTTTTGTTTTTCTTGTTGTTATGGGTTTGTCTTGATTTTCTTCCTCTCTTTCTCACTGCTATGCTTTTGTGCTTGTTGCATTTCTGACTTTGTTTCCTGTCTTGGATTTTGTTTCTAATGTGAGGAGTTCCATTGTTTTAATGACTCCTCCCTTTTCAATATGGGAAGAAGAGACTAGAGCGTATCCATTGTACGAACCCAGGCTAGGAAAAAGGAAATTACTATGTCCTATAAATATTTTCTGAACCAGAGCGGATAAACTCTAACTTTTATTAATAAAGCTGTTATTAAATANTTATATGTAATTAAATACTATATATATATATATTAATATTATATATATTTTAATAATTAATATTTAAATATTATATTATTTTTAATCATGTTATTACTTATTATGTTAAAGGTTAAAGTTAAAAAATTAAAAAAAATTAATATTAAACAATAAGATAAATTTGTTTAATTTTATATTTTCATAAATAAAGATAATTTAGTAAAATCACATTACATTCCTAATAAATACTTCCAAATCAAACATTGCAATGTAATTTTTTTAATAATCACATTTCTTATAATCATTACTTTCTTATAATATACTAAAAGCAATAATTACATTTTCTATAAAATATCAAATCTCGTTTTGTGGTTTCTACAACAACTACCGTGAGCTTTTCTCTCAAAATAACTAAATAGTATTTGTGATTGGTATGAAAGATGAAAAAAATATAAAATAAGTTGAAGTAAAAATTATAAATAAAATGTTTAATTTAAATTAAAAAAGTGTTGAAAAAAAATAATGAGATTATAATTATTTGGAATTTGGGGATGATATTAGATAAAGAAATATATTTAACTTTTTGTAATTTTTGTATTATCAATTATTTATGGTTTTTGAAAGTGTTGTATCCATTTTATGATTATTTATTAATTTATCTGTATCTTTTGATTTTTCTTATTTAATACATATATATACATATATATATATTTATGTTATTTGTAGAGGGAGTGGACGGAGATTTTACTAACTAATATTTTTATTTTCATATTTTTAGGTTTCAGGATGATTTTTCATATATAATGTTAGTTCTTTCTCTAAATTTTTTTCTTCACTATGATAGTTAATTTATTTTTTGTATTTTTTATTATGTTTTATTGAAATTTTATTTTCTTTTTTATTTCAAATTTAATTCAATGAAATAGTATGAGTAAAAAAAATTAGTATTTTTCAAATATAAGAATATTAAAAAGTAAAAATACCATTATTTAACATAAACGAAAATAAAATAATTATAGAAAAAAAAAGAGAAAATGGAAAAGCGAGCGAAGGAGAGCAAGCCAGGTGTAAATTCACACGCTTCACCTATCTGTTCAGCCCCCATCAAAGTGCATTAAACAAAAAATGGCAGCTTCAGCCGTGGCAAGCGGATCCCCGAAGCTCTGCTACTCCACCCCAAGTCACTGCCCATTATATCCCGCTACTAAGCTCAAAGGCACAGCAAAGTTTCTCGTCGACCCCAAATTCTGCTCTTCAACCACCTCCTTTCAACGCTCATTTCCCATTCGAGCAGTTGATTCCCAAGCAGAGGAAGAAAATCCAAGCTTGGATGAACCCAATGCTGGTTTCATCCCTCAGGTCAGTTTCTTATTTTTTTTTTGTTTTTTCTTATCTGAAGAAATATGGGTATTCTGTAAAAATCTAAAATTTATCGTGCTTTAACGTACTTCAGTTGAATTCTATATAAATCGTTTGATTTCTGTTCCGGTCTTGAATTACTCTCTAGTTGTTTCCAAGCCGTGGTTGATGCTTTGGGTAGCGAAAGGGCCTTATCTATCAAGCAAAGTCATGGTATTCAATAATTTGGCATTAGATTGCAGCTTTTGAAACCAAATTATGACTTTTTTTTTTTGTTTTTTAATCAGCAGTCCGTTCCTTTTAGAAAATTGTTGGGACTTGGAAGATATGTTATCTTTATCGAGAACTGAGATGAGATGTTGTTAGTAGTGAATGGATAGAATTAAGAAAAATGAATTCATGAGAAGTAAAGGAAATTATACTGAGGTGATTTAATCTGATGGGATGACAATTGAATGATTGGCTATGAATAACACTCTCTCTCATTCTCCGTTGTTTACGTTTTCATGATTCTGTGCCCAGATATTGCTTGCAATCAGTTATATCTAAGACATGTATGGGCAGGGATTTGGCTGGGACAGAGTATAGACATATCCGATTTCCACTAGATTATGACACTGATATAGTGACCTTCAAAATAAGATGTGTGGTATTCTACAGAATATTATGAATTCCCTTTCTTTGATTAATCTCATTTGTTTACTGATAACAAGTTAAATCTGGTAGGGGGGTTAATATTGTATGTCTAAATGAATACTCTTAATAAAATAAAACCATGCAGGCCCAGGATTTTCTAACCTCCTAAGCAAGTATCCAAATCTTCTGAGCGCTCAATGAATATTCATCATATGTCCTGATATATTAATGCAATGCACAGTTTAGCTAATTGTTGCTGCATTTCTTTGGTGCTAACAGGAAGATTTTAATTATCTTTGGAAATTAGGAGCTGGTTCTGCTATAGGTGCAGCTATAATAAAGTATGGAAGCATCCTTTTTCCAGAGATTACCAGACCAAACATCTTACAGGCTTTGATCATGATATCAGCACCAGTTATTATTGCTGTTTTATTGTTGATAAAGCAAAGTCGTCTTGAGCAATGAAGCGAGAGAGCAACCAATAGTACTTTATGTAACCTGTTGGTTCTGGACAAGTTCTATTAACATTTAAGCCGTTGCATATGAATTGCTCTAGTTTGTGATTGAAGTTGAGCTGTACATAGAGTGGTAATTGAAGAACTCAAGTGCACTCTCAAAATATTCTAACATTAATATAGGTATCAGCCACATCTTAAAGATTTTCATTTGGTCTCTCCTTTGTGATGACTTTGCATGTTGCTGGTTGAGTTCCTTCTCAGCTGGTTAAAGGTTAGTGGTTCTTTTAATCTCTTTCCCTCCAATTTTTAGCTATCGTAATAGGCGTGAACCAAGTGAACGTACAGGTTTTCAGTAACAAACTAGGAACATAGCAAAGTAGTATGAAAAGAAAAGTTACATTTGGGTTTGGTTATGATTCTGTGAATGATGATGATAAAGTTGTTACGGTAGCTTCTTTGCGATATGAAGGGCTGTATGATGATTCGAACCAAGCAGATATGTAGACGGTTAGCAAGGAAATCCTGCAAACTAACTATTATATTATGCGTATTTTAGTGAACTTTAAAACTATTTGCAGCCCCTTATTTTGTTGCCATGAATTTATCAAACAGGCTCTGCATATTCCATTCTCCATTCTGTATTAGTAATTTCTTTATAACAAATTTACAATTAAAAAAATTTAACAGGCAGAAATTAATAACTACATTAGGCAGTTAGCCTTTTATCTTGTTGATGTCAGTAATGAAAATTGTTTACATACATTAACTTATATTCAAGTTGTTAAAAATTGGTTATATATTTTGAATAGTATTAGTATATTTCCATTTGATCGTGCATTGCATGAGTTCAAAAGAGTTTTTGTGTTAGTTGTTCTATCAGATAAATTAGCATATTGCAATAATTAAAATTTAATATTTTAATTTAAAAATCTCAAATTTGAAATTTTCTTCAAGTCTTATTTAATATTTTACTAAAAGAAAAAGGCACACATAAAGAAAAAACAAAGGCAAAAAAAAAAAAAACCCCCTAAAAACAACATCAAAAGACTTTTGAAGTGGTAGTATATTAGTATGGTCATTGGTCTACGTTATACTTTTTTATAAGATTATGACTCTGGCATTTCTTTAATGGATACCTAAATACTCTCCTTTCGCCATCATCCTAATATTACTGACTAATAAACTAGTTTTCAAAGCCGTCTCCCCTCTTTGATTTGGTAATACTCTTTTGTGTGTGCAACGATGGCTGCAGCTGGTAATCTCCTAGAAGATTTAATGACAGATATCCTCTCAAGAGTTGCTGTGAAATCTCTTTTACGTTTCAGGTGCGTACATAAAACCTGGTATTCTTTCTTCAAATCATCTTCTTTTATCATCACTCACTATCAAAATCCCAACAACAACGGTCATGGCTTCGGCTTTGTCTTTGTCAAGTTCCTGGAATATGAAACACGAGTCCAAGTATAGGTTGCTTACTCGTGATACCTTTCATCTCTGTGTCAACCTTGAACTACCCTTTGAATCTTATTTTGGGTGGTGCTATCCTGTTGGTTCTTGTATCGGCTAGGTTTGTTTCTGTGAACTTAGGCCTTTTCATGGTGCCAGGATTTTGCTTTGAAACCTTTCTCTTAAACAGTATAAGATTATCTCTCAATCCAGTCTTTCTTCCATAGACTGTCTGCCCTATAATGGTTGAGGTCTGTGGGTTTGGTTACGATTCTAAAAATGATGATTATAAGGTTGTTAGGGTAGTTCGTTGGCATGACTATCTGGAAGGGAAAGGCTATCGCCAAGCTGAAGTGTACACGTTGGGAATGATTCTTGGAGGAAGGTGGGATCACCGGATATGAATGTTGATCATTGGATACATCAGGCTTACCTGAATGGGGCTATTCATTGGTTGGGACATCAAAATAAGAGGAGCTGCGGAGTTCGTTTCGATGTTAGCAGTGAGGTATTCCAGCAATATCGACTGCCAGATTGTCTAATGAAGAATATCGGAATATGAGGATTGACGTTTATGGGGATTTGCTTTGTCTGGTAGAACGTGTAAAAAGAGGGGATGACATATGGTATGATATTTGGTTGGTGAGAGAATATGGTGTGGAAGAGTCCTGGATCAGACTACATGCTATTCAACTCTTTTCAAGTCATGATGTGCCCCGGCAGTTTCTAGGATTTGGGATAAATAGAGAGTTGCTTTTGGGCAATTATCAAGGGCTAACTGTGTTTGACCCCGATAAAGAAGAGCTTAAGAATATTGAGTTCAATCGGTATGTAGGCTTCTCGAGTGTTGTCACTTGTGTTGAGAGTTTAGTCTTCCTCAAGGGGGGCAATGAATGATACATCGAGTATAATCTCTCTGAAGGTGATGTTTCTGTTCACCATTCAACATTTGAGTGGGGGGATAATCTGCAATGGCAGCAGCTGGATCACCTAATGGCAATACCATCTAAAATCTCTATGTTGGATATCAGTGGTGCTTCTCAGGATTGTATCTATACAAAGGCAGCAAGGTCTGACTTATGAAAGAATCACAGAGAAAGAAATCTGCTAAAGTGCTATGGAAAATAAATTTGCCTTTTTTGCTATGAATATGTCTATCTTCGTCATTCTAGAGTGAATTTTAGTTTTATGATTGATCAAGAAACTTTAATATTTAGAACTAAAAACCTTTCAAATGTGCTCTGCATTGTTCTAATGTCCTTTTACCATTAACTATTCCAACAAAAGCACAAAGGATACAAGGATTAAAATGTTGCTAGAAGATCATCATGTCTACAAAGCATAATCGGATTCAGAAGATACATATAATGCCAGTGACTAAACACAGCTAGATTAATTAACCCTTCATCATTGATTTATTTAAAAAACTTTCAAGAATAGTTGCTAATAACTTTAAAGTATTCAACCTGACTAAAGTTTATCTAAACCCATTGTAACTAATAATTTGCATTTGATAATGAAAATTATAAGGTTACAAACGTTTGGGGGATTTTCAGGCTTAGTAATTGAAAATTATAAGGTTAAAGTGGGGTTTGAAGCACTGAAGTTTTAATCGTATAGGATGAAGACAATTGGAAGCTGCTGATACACTGAGACACAGATGATTGCAGTATCTTTCAAATGCAGAAGCCTTCAGAGTCATGGTGAAAGCAAATGGAGTGTCGTTTAATTCAGGTTGATGTAAATTACACAACTTTAGCACACTTTAAGTTTTGAAGCCTATAAATTTGCAAAACCTTACAAGTCGCACCATCATGCTCCAATAAACTCAAAACTCTCCACCCAAGAAGCCATATATCTAGCTTTCCTGCCATGTCCCAATACTATTCAAACGAGGCCGGCGCCGGCCGTGCCACCAGTTTGATATATATATATATATATATATAAAATAAAATTGTGTATATATTACATAGATATTTAAATTGTTTGTATAATACTTCTAATTAGATATGTTGTCTAACTAGGTAATAGTATTGTATAATGATTCTAATTAGATAGTTTATATAATTATCTTAACAATATATAAAAATTGTTTTTGGATGAAACTCTGGTATTTGTGTTTCTTCTTTAAGTTTACTCTTCGGAGTTATAAAAGCTCCTCAGAAACTGAAACAATAATGGTAGCTGGTAATCTACCAAGTGACCTCATCATTGAGATACTCTCGAGACTTCCAGTGAAATCTCTTTTACGTTTCAGGTGTGTACATATAACCTGGCTTTGTCTTTTAAAATCATCTTATTTTATCACCAAGCACGTTCAGAATCCAAACAACAAAGATCATGAATTCCTTTGCATCCAGTACAGGGATGTTTCAGGTATCTCTCGATATAAGTTGCTTACTCGTGACACATCGGAAGTCTCTTTAGACCTCAGAATACCCTTTCCTAGTTTGGAAAGTGTTGTTGGTTCGTGTAATGGTTTGGTTTGCTTATATATTGATCATCCTTTTCCCTGTACCAAGATTTTGCTTTATAACCCCGCTCTTAGAGTGCAGAAGATCATCCCTGAATCCACTCTTTCTCGTCCAGAAAGTGGACGTCTGCATCATGTGACATTCGGGTTGGGTTATGATTCTGTAAATAATGATTATAAGGTAGTTAGGGTAGCTTCTTCGGAATCCCATAAGGAAGGGAAATTGGTTTCTATCACGCAAGCTGAAGTACACACACTGGGAATGACTTCTTGGAGAGAAGTGGCAATATCACCGGGTGTTAACTTTAAGGTATATGGACCTCAAGCATTTTTAAATGGGGCCATTCATTGGTTGGGAATGGTTTGCAAGAACAAAAATATAACACAAGTAATAGTTAATTTTGAGGTCAGCACTGAGGTGTTCAAGTTGTTTCCACTGCCAGATTTTGTTCTAAGGGAAAGATGGGTTACGTGGACTGATGTTTATAAGAATTTGCTTTGTGTGGTTAGGACTGGGGATGGAGCATATTGTGAGATATGGGTGATGGAGGAATATGGTGTTCCAGAGTCATGGACTAGACTACATGTTATTCAACTCTCTTTAAGTTACCCGCTGTGGTTTTTAGGATTGGGGATGAATGGGAAGTTAGTTTTGGAAAATCTTTGGGGGCTAACTGTGTATGATCCTGATAATGAAGAAATTAAGAATGTTAAATTCGATCATCCAATAGGCTTGTTTACTATTGTCACTTACATAGAGAGTCTGGTCTTTCTCTAGGAAGGAAAGATGGAGATGATTATGGTAGCCACAATTTCAAAAACTTTTGATGCCTTTTTCTTTGTGTGATTTATTAGTCACTTCTCTGTTAACTTAAGCATTCGAGTTGAGTTGGAGTATTCTTCAATGGCAGCTACATCACCAGATGGCAAGAGCAAAGTTTCCATTGATACTATTTGGCATCCCAATCCTGCCTTTTGGCTATGAATTCTCAAGAGCAAAGTTTCTTTATTTATAATTGATCAGGAAACTTTAGCATCTATTTCCAGCCTTGTAAGATTTACAGCTTTTATATATAACAATAAAATTTTTAAATGAGCTAGCATTCTTCCTATCTCTATTTCCTATTAATATATGCTCTTCCAACTATCTTGTACCTGAAGGAAGTTATACCTGTTAGATGATGCTTATAATCAGAAGTCTACATAGAAGGTTTTAAGGTCAAATTCATGTATAAAAAGCATGAGCTCATTCAGAGAAAAATTATTGCAGTAAATAACCAAAGCTAGAATCAACCATTGACTAGGAATTATTCAATAACTTTCTAGAATAGTTCCTAAACATTAAAAGCAATTGAACCTGAACAAAGTTTATTAAATCCATCGTATCTAAATAACTAGCAAATGATATAATGAACGTTGCCAGGTTACAGAGGTTAATGAAGTTCATGTTCAAGCTTTCAAGCAAAAATATTTCAAGAGCAAAAGCTCATTCAGAGAATATATATGCCAGTGATTGACGAAAGCTAGAATCATCCATTCCCTATAAATTACTCAACAAATTTCCAAAACAGTTTCTACGTATGAAAACGATTCAACCCAGATAAACTTCATTTGTATCTGTTATATCTAAATAAAAACAAATGATAATGAACAAGTAAATTATTCTGGTTGCAGTTACTGTACACTTGAAAGATATGCACGACAGAGTTTACATCCTGCTTTTTGTCTGGATGTACCACAAAGGGATGAGAAGAGTTGGCGCATTTTGAAAGACAATTGGAATTATTTGTAGCCTGAGACAGAGATTATTGCAGTATCTTTCAAGTGCAGAAGCCTTCAGAGTCATGGAGAAAGCTGTGCTGCATCTTTGCAGGAACCGAGAATCACTTGAAATCTAGTATTTCGGCTGTATGGTTGCCTAATCAAGCCAAGAATTGTTTAACATGTACTTGATCACAGCTTGAATGATTAGAATTTAAATTCTACCTTATGTCAGGCTGAAATAGAGTTTTAAAGCCTATAAATTTGCAAAACCTTTGTTGCAGAGGCCCCTTTAACTTGTGTATGTCATAAAAAAAAAAAAAAAAAAAAATATATATATATATATATATATATATATATATATATCTCCTAGTCATGATATAACTCTTAACTGATTAACATTATCGTACTATAGTTAACTCGATATTGTAGTATGGCTAAGAAATAGGATTGTATAACAATTCTAATTGGATATCTTGAATATTTATCTTAAGATACATAATCATATTAATAATATATAGGTATTTTCGTTTTTATTTTTGGGCAAAATTCTGTTGTTTGTGTTTTTCATTGAGTTCACTCTCCGGAGATAAAAGAGCTCTCTTAAGAAATAAAAGCAATGGTGGTAGCTAGTAATCTACCAGGAGACCTTACCATTGAAATACTCTCAAGACTTCCTGTGAAATCTCTTTTACGTTTCAGGTGTGTACATAAAACCTGGCTTTGTCCCTTAAAATCATCTTATTTTATCGCTGAGCACCTTCAGAATCCAAACAACAAAGACCATGCCTTCGTTTTCGTCAAGTACACGAATGCTTCTGGTATGTCTCGATTCAAGTTGCTTACTCATGACACATTGGAAGTCTCTTTAGACCTCGGATTACCCTTCCCTAGGTGGGACACTGTTGTTGGTTCCTGTAACGGATTGGTTTGTTTATATATTGATCATCATTTTCCCCGTACCAAGATTTTGCTTTATAACCCTGCTGTTAGAGTGCATAAGATCATCCCTGAATCCACTCTTCCTGGCCCAGAAAGTCGATCTGTGGGTCATGTGTTATTGGGGTTCGGATATGATTCTGTAAATAATGATTATAAGGTAGTTAGGGTAGTTTCTTTGGATTGCCATAAGGAAGGGAAATTGGTTTCTAGCGTGAAAGCTGAAGTGTACACATTGGGAATGAATTCTTGGAGAGAAGTGGAAATACCCCCCGGTGTTAACTTTGGCTTATATGAACCTCAAGTATTTTTAAATGGGGCTATTCATTGGTTGGGAATGGTTGAGAAGAACAGAAACGCAATAAAAGTAGTAGTTAGTTTTGATGTCAGCACCGAGATGTTCAACTTAATTCCACTGCCGGTTTTTGCTCTGAGAGAAATATGGCCCATGTGGATTGATGTTTATAAGAATTCGCTTTGTGTGGTTAAGACTGCGGAAGGAACATGTTATGAGATATGGGTGATGAAGGAATATGGTGTTCAAGAGTCATGGATTAGACTGCATGCTATTCAACTCTCTCCAAGTCACCCGCCGTGGCTTTTAGGATTGGGGATGAATGGGAAGTTGGTTTTGCAAAATCTTACAGGGCTAACTGTGTATGATCCTAATACTGAAGAAATTAAGAATGTTGAATTCGATCATCCAGTGGTAAGCTGGTTTAGTATTGCCACTTACACAGAGAGTCTGGTCTCTGTCTAGGAAGGAAAAGATGGTGATGTTTATGGTAGCTACAATTCCAAAAACATTTGATGTAGTTTTCTTTGTGTGATTTATTAATCACTTCTCTGTTAACTTCAGCACTTGAGTTGAGTTGAGTTGAGTTGGAGTATTCTTCAACAAAATTTTTAAATGAGCTAGCGTTCTTCCCATCTCTATTCCCTATTGATATATTGAGTACTCTTCCAAATAACTTTTATTTGAAAGAACTTATACCTGCTAGATGATGCTTATGATCAGACCTTAGCTGGATGATGTTGGACAACTGCTGAATCAAGCCAAGAATTGTTATCTTCTAGTTGATGGCAGCTGATATGATTAGAATATATCCTTTTACTTGTTACCATATTGTCGTACCAAGAAGCTTATGAGACAAAATATATATATATATATATATATATATATATGTATTTTTCCTTTATTTGTTTTATCAAATTGACAACTAAAACCATAAAAAAAAAAATTATATTTGATTTCACTGACAGTATATTGCCACGAGATAGTGTCATTTCATTAAAAAATAAATATAAATTTTTGAAAGACTGAAAAATAAATATTATCAATTTTCTTTTAAAAGATAAAAATAATTTTTTTTATCACTTTTCAACTCTCTCTCACCCAATCTCATCATCTTCTTCTCTCCTTTTTTGTCCATTATCAACAATAAAAACCTAAATGCAATGATTGTTGCTATAATTAAACTCAAACTCTATCAAAACTTAAATGAAAAAGTTGGAGTTGTAATCATTTTTAATTAACCCATAAACTTCAATTGATTACTGTTAATTTTCACATTGGAATAGATTTTGTAAAGCAAAAATAGATACAAAATGTTGTGAAACTGCTACATTGAGGCCTGATACTGTTATCTAACAGAAAGATAAAAAAGTCATCAAAAAATTACTTCAACTTTAGTTCTTTGGGTTTATCTTTGAAAATGAATTTTAATTAGTTTAACTTCTTTTTTTTTTATTTTTAATTTTTGATCAGTTTTCTTGTTGATTTTCTGATGATTCTTTTTATCTTTCAATTAAACAACAGTCAATACATTTTGTATTTGCTTTGCTTTAAAAAATCTATTCCAATGTGAAAATTAAGAGTTGTCAATTGAAATTTACTAGATTGATTATGAAAGATTACAAACACCAACTTTTCCATTCAAGTTTTGATAGAGTTTGAGTTTAATTATAACAACAATCACTAGATTTAGGTTTCTATTATTGATAATGGACAAAAAGGAGAGAAGAAGATAAGATTAGGTGAGAGAGGGTTGGAGAGAGATAAAAAATTATTATTTTTTGTTATTTAAAAAATATATTTTTATCTTTTTTAAAGAAAATTAGAAATATTTATTTTTATGTCCATTCAAAAATTATACTTGTTTTTTTGATGAAGTGACAACATTATCTCATCACTTGACAATATATAGAAATTATACATTATTAGTGCATCAAATATAGTTTTTAAAAAGAAATATGCAAATAAAGAATCCACAAAGCTCAAAGTGATTTGTCAGAAAATACATATATGCTAATGATGGAACACTGTTAGTATATAATAACACTAATCATATTCATAATCTAACTCTAATTAATTAATAGTATTGTAATATAACTCCAACTAGATATTATAGTCTAACTAGATAATAATATTGTATGATAATTCTAATTAGATATTTTGTATAATAACCCTAAAAAGTTGTGTAACATGAATTTCAAATACTACATTCATTGGGTTTTGTTTTACTGCTTAAATTTGATATTGAAAGTTTCATTATATTAGCATTCTTTCTTCATGCAAAAGAGCCTTGAAAACGACCCTAATCATTCAATCTTTGTATCTTCCCTAATTATCTTCTCCTCATATAATTAAGATCTTTTGTTTTTTTTTTAATTTCATTTTTTAAAAAAGATAAAAATTATTCAAAATTAACTTTTCGAGAAAGAAATACATGCACTTATTTTTAATTTAAATATTCTAAATAAATTACAAGCATTACTATCCACAGCATAAATATCTTTGGAGGATCACTTTACAATTAATTTCTAAACCTAATCTTTGAATTCTTCGTTTCATTGACTTCACTCTCCGGAGTTAAAAACCACTCACAAAGATGGTTGCCGGAAATTTACCAGGAGACCTCATTAGTGAGATACTCTCAAGACTTGCAGTGAAATCTATTTAGCGTTTCAGGTCTGTACATAAAACCTGGCTTTGTCTCTTAAAATCATCTTATTTTATCACCGACCACCTTCAGAATCCAAACAACAAAGACCGTGGCTTCGTCTTGGTCAACGCGAAGTTCCCAGGTGATGCTTTAGGTAAGTCCTGATTCAGGTTGCTTATTGATGACACATTGGAAGTCTCTTTAGACCTCAGAACACCCTTTCCTTGGTGGGACAATGTTGTTGGTTCCTATAATGGCTTGGTTTGTTTCTGTGATATCGATCATCTTTTAATGCGTACCAAGATTTTGCTTTATAACCCTGCTCTAAGAGTGCATAAGATAATCCCTGAATCTCCCTTTTCTCGCCCAAAAAATGGATGTTTCGGTCCAGTGTCACTGGGGTTTGGTTATGATTCTATAAATAATGTTCATAAGGTAGTTATGATAGTATCTATGCATTATGGTGAGGAAGGGATATTGGTTTGTAGCAAGCACGTTGAAGTGTGCATGTTGGGAATGAATTCTTGGAGAAGAGTGGAAATATGACCGGATGTTCACTTTGAGATTTATGGACATCAGCATGCATTTTTAAAATGGGGCTATTGGGATTTCTTGGCAAGAAAAGAAATGCAAAACAAGTAGTTAGTTTTGATGTCAGCACTGAGGTGTTCAAGTTGTTTCTACTGCCAGATTTTGTTCTAAGAAATAGATGCCTTCGGTGGATCGATGTTCACAGGAATTTTCTTTGTGTGATTAAGCCTGAGGAAGGACAATGTTATGAGATATGGGTGATGGAGGAATATGGTGTTCAAGAGTCATGGACTAGACTACATGCTATTCAACTCTTCTCTTTGAGTCACCCGTTGCGGTTTTTAGGACTGGGGATGAATGGGAGGTTGGTTTTCGAAAATCTGGAAAATCATAGAGAGCTAACTGTGTATTATCCTGAGAATAAAAAACTTAAGAATGTTGAATTGGATAATTCAAAGGTAGACTTGTTAACTGTTGGCACTTACATAGAGAGTCTGGTCGCACTCTAGGAAGGAAAAGATGCTGATGATTATGACAACTAAAATTCCCAAAACTTTCGATAACTTTTTCTTTTTGTGATTTATGTCTCTTGTCTGTTAACTATTCAGCATACGAGTTAGAGTATTCTTCAATGGCAGCTACGCACATCACCAGATGGCAAGAGCAAAGTTTCTATATATAGATACTATTTGGTATCTCAATCTTGCCTTTCGGCTATGAATTCTCTTCTCTCAACCATTTTAGATTTCCTTTTAGTGGCTTTCTTTATTTATGATTGATCAGGAAACTTTAGCATCTATGTCCAGCCTTGTAACATTTACAGCTGTTCTATATAACAACAAAATTTTTAAATGAGCTAGCATTCTTCGGATCTCTATTTCCTATGGATATATTCTCTTCTAACCAACTTGTATCTGAAGAAACTCATTCCTGCTAGATGGTGCTTATAAATCAGAAGTCTACATATATAGAAGTTTTCAAGGTTAAAGCTAAGAAATCATGCAGAAAAAGCATAGGCTCATTCAGAAAACAATTATGACAGTAAATAACCAAAGCTAGAATCAACCATTCACTACGAATTGTTCAATAACTTTCTCGAATAGTTCCTCAGCATTTAAAGCAATTCAACCTGAACAAAGTTTATTGAATCCCATGTATCTAAGCAACAAGCAAATGATATAATGAACATTACCAGGTTCAAAAAACCTCTCACAAGTCTCAACATCCCCAGTAATCGCCCCCGAGGAGGGCAAAAGAGTAATCTTACCAATCAAAGACGACCGGTGGTTAAGCGCCTAAACCCGAAGTTTGAAAATTGAAAAAAAGCATGCACGTGCATTTGGAAACTCCTTTCCCCCTACAATACAGCCCATTTTTCAATTGGAAAACTTTGCCAAATTCGCCTCTCCCCCAAGCAACAAAGCTCTCTCTCTCTCCTTTTGTCCTCTGCCGAGAGACCCTTCGTCACCGTCAAACCCTATCAAGAAAACCCCATTTCTTCCAAAAGGTAAATAAAACTAACTAACCCAACCCCTTTTCTCGTTCTCTTCTCTTCTTTCTCATTTTCCGTCTTTCTTGGAGATTCCTGATACCCATGTTCTTTTTCTTTTTCTTTTTTCTGTCAGTTGGACCCATATGCAATGGCGGAGCCAAGAGATAGAATCACGAGAGCCGTTGATATGGCACAAGTCTTCGCTCGAAGCCGGTCTGGGCCTTTGGGAATTCTCTCCGATGAATCACGGGAGTTGTTAGGCTCCCCTGTTCAACGAGCAGTTACTCGTAGGCCAATGGGAGTTGCTGTAAATACGTCTGATGGAGGGCTCCGCAGGGGCAGCAGTTTTGGGGCCCCAAGGTCCGGGATTAGAAGTAGCCGGAATCTTTACCCGGGAAAAGAGAATACTCCGGTGTCTGTGACTGCCTTGGGCCGTGGAAGGGGCAGTGTGTTACCTTCTTGGTACCCAAGAACTCCTCTCCGTGATATTACTGCTGTTGTAAGGGTAATGCCTGCTCTTTCGCTTTTTTTTTGGTGCCATTTTTACTTTAGGGTTTTGATTCTGTATTTTGATCTGTTTCTTTGTTTTCTATGTTCACTGCTAAAAAGGAAAAATTTTGGTTGGTTTATTTTGAACTGCACTAGTTACTTTTGCTAAAGAGATTGTTGCCATTATGATTATTCAACCGCTGATTTTGGTATTTATTGTCTTTTTTTCCCCCCTTACTTCTAATATGTTTAATGATTGCTGAATTTCGTATTATTATAGAAGTTGCTTGCTTGAATGACCTCCATTTTACTTTCTCAGGTGTGGGTTTTTATCCCCTCATTTACGTTTTGCTGAAAACGTCCTTGGAGAACTGTTAGATGTTCATGTACTTGTCTTCCTTTTGTCACATGTACCTTTAGGCTCCCTTAGTACTTGTTAATAACCCATAGTCTATTTTCCTGTAAGTCTTTTGTAATTCTCTCTGTTTTTGGGTTTTTTATAGAACATGGACCCATACTGCCTGTTAATCTTTGTGCTATGTAGATTTCAATCTGATATATTCACTCCAGTCCCCTATTTTTTCAACCAAAAAGTAGAAGTTCATATCCCACATTAGATTAGGTGCTCAACTCGAGCACCAATAGAATGGCCAGAATTTACCTTTGTTTTCTGTGTCTGTCAAAGTTGGAAAGAAATTTCTCATATTTCTTTGGTTGTCTATTCTGAGGACAAGCCTAATTAGCTTCAGATTTGTTGGGCTACATAGGATTTCAGCTGAAATAGAGTGGATGGTATTTTCTTTTCTGTTCGTAGACTTGGAGGTTTTCTTGGGCTTGCTGAGATAGTTAAATTGATGAGAATTTACCCAGGCCATTCAAAGGAGGAGGGCTTGTGTAGGAGAAGGCGAAGGCCAAATACTTGAGAGCCCAGCATTGAGGGATGAAAGCGTTCTTAATTCAAATTTATCATCAGCTACTCAACTCAAGCACAATTTCTCTGCTCCAGCTACAACTGCCAGAATGAAGCCTTGTCCTCTATCAGTCCATAATGTGTCAAAGATTTTGCTTAATGTCAATAATCAGAATGCTGAGGAATCTGAGATTCTTACACCACAAAAGAAACTCTTGAACTCAATTGACACTGTAGAGAAAGCTGTGTTGGAGGAATTGCAGAAGATGAAGAGGACTCCCACTGCCAAGAAAGCAGAAAGACAGAAGAAAGTCCGCACACTGATGTCAATGCGCTAATCTTGAGTGCATTGTGCAACCACGTATGACTAGATAGCATAGATACTTTCTATCTTCTTCTACAATTTAACATACTACTAAATGTCTCACTATAGGATATACTTTTTAACTTCTTTTACAGTTTGACATATTACTACATGTCTCACTATAGGATCAGAAGTCAAATTTCCTTCAATACTTTGGTGTAGGAATAGAAGGATTTGTTTCAAACTCATGTAGATAAACAATTGGTTTGGTTTCTTAGCTCTATATTCATGTTACTATGTTCTAATCAAGTATCATAAGAATGGATTCTACCAATATTTGTTGAACAGGCTTTCGGGTTTTATTCTGGGTCTTTGGCCTCTGCCCTGACATTTTGACCATTCACATTAAGATTGGAATTTCCTTCTGTGTAACAGGCTATATTCATGTTACGATGTACAGATCAACTTATTTTTCTAGCTGTTAATTTTTTTTTTATGCATACATTGTTGGAGAAAAGGAAGTGCAAATACGGGAACAGAATAAATAATGGAGGTGGTATCTGGGATCAGTTGGATGACTTTTTCTAGCATATTGAAAAACAGAATAATGATAAAGTTTATGTTTTCTGAAAGTAGCAGGAACTGGTTGTTGAATATACCCTTGACCTTGCCTTTTTGATCTTTCTAACAATTTGAAGATTTCAAGCTCAAAGTTGAACACATGTTGTAGCCTTGTGGCCAATTCCTAATCATTTTCTTCTGTTTTTAAGTGCAAGAACCACTTTCATCTTCACTGCACAAGTCATTCCTGCTATTCAGGTGGGATCCTTAAACCATGTTATTTTAGAAATGTCTGTGTGCATGTTCTCAGTAGGTGGAGTCCTCACCTTATACCTTAATAGCTGCTCAGTTATCAATTATCATACACAACCATCTAATATTTAGTATAATTAAATCAAAATTAATAACAACCACATTCAAAGAGGCATTCATCACAAGCTCATAACCTCATTCACCAGAAAACGAGAATCCCAATTCTCCCAAGTAATGCCCCCTCTTTCATGTTTTCCTATAATTGCATTCAATGGAGCTGCTCCCAACACATTAAAACAAAAAAATTTATTGATGGAACACAGTAAAACATAAATTGGTTGATTCTATAAACTACGTATAAAATAGTTACCATATATGGTTTCTATGAGATTTTTACAGGGAAAAATTGCTTTCCACATCCAAATTGAAAATCACTTCCCCTAAACTACATGAATTGGTTGATTCTATAAACAACAAATACAATAGTTACTACATATGGTTACTATGAGATTTTTACAGGGAAAAATTGCTTTCCACATCCTAAACACAATTTTTACAGACTGATAAATCTTGTATGATGCTGCTTTACACAAAATATCCTTATCCACACCTTAATTAATGGAGAGATGGAAACCTCTTGTATTATATTTCAAATGCTCAACGAATACGAGATATATTAGCGAATGGCTCAGGCTCCAGTTTTGCTGCCGAAATTGCCACTTCAGGAGTCCCAAACACATTCCAGAACTGCAGTCTCTCATCCCCTGCTGCAGTTGCCACAGTGCATCCATTTGGACTCTAGAAGGAAAATATGAAATTTGTCAGAGCACAAAAAAAAAAAGAAAGACAATTACGCATATAAAAGCAAAAGAATCAATATAAAACTAAAAAAAAAATCAATTCAATATAGTACCTCAGCCATGTAAAGTGCTCTCGATGTGTGGCCAAGGAGTTCTGCCATCTTTTTCATGGATGGATATTTCCATAAAATGAGCTGATTATCTGGAAAACCATGACTGCTAAGAAGTTCACGCTCATGCTTATTCCACAAAAGAGCACAGACCTCTGAACCAGTGTCAACTGAATTCAAGCAAGCACCTGTATGCGTGTTCCAAAATCTAATGCATTGATCACTTCTACTGCCTCCTGAGGCTAACAAATTTCTCTGAAATGGGCACCAAGCAAGGGCTTTCACCGCAGCTGTGTGGTCATCAAGCTTGTGTAGCCACTGTGTTCTGGAATTTGAAGAGGCCATGAATCTGTCCCAGATAAAAAGCAGATTGTCATTGCCTCCGCTAGCCAACTGTTGACCTGAGGAAGACCATTTCAGGCTACAAACCTCCAACTGATGTCCCATGTAGCATTCAACAGTGTGTTCTCGTACCCTAACATCATTGTTTATAACTCTAGCATCCATTCCTCCGGTTGTAAGAATGTGATTGTTCCAAGCTAATGCATTCACTCGTGTCCCATGACGATGACCACCTCTCAAAGTTCTTAGCTACACAATTAACAGAAAAGATCCCCAAAAAAAAAAAATTCAATAAAAACATGCTTAAAACATCACCAACAGAAAGAAAAACAATCAGAAAATTAAGACAAACCTGTCTCTTAACTTGACAATCCCACAGTTGAACATGAGAATTATTCAGGCCAATTGCAATGTGCTGCCCATCAGGCGCCCAGCTTACACTTGCAATAGGACCATCTTCAGAGTTAATAGTGACAAGTTCAGAGGCAGAACCATTTGAAGCATCCCACAGATATACTATGTCATTTAGGGCAATTGCAAGCACGTTGTTACATCCCCAATCAAGTAAATTCAAGGAAAAATCATCCAAAATTTCAGGGGCATCAAGTGTCCTCTCTGAAGTCTGCAAAATCAAATCCCAAAACAAACTATTAGACAAAACACATGTCTAAATTACATCTTCTTCAAATGTCAAAGACTAGGTGCTACCCCTAATCCCATCACTAAACCATTCAATTGTTAATTTTCTTCTTCATACATTATATTTTTCAAAAAAAGAAAATTACAATTTTCAATTTTTAACTATCTGCTTACATTTTTAAATTTTACATTTTCAAAAGGGCATACAAACAAACGATAGCTATATCTATTCAAACGTTTCAAATTGCCACAAGGATATGCACCAAAGTGTTTTAAAAATTAGTGAAAGGCTAGAAAAAAGAAGGACCTGACTGATGTACCGCCTTTTCTTGGCGGGTTGGGAACCCATTTCACTGCGGATCATATCACGACCCGACATGGGTCGCTTATTCTTGAATGCCAAGATTCTGGTCTGATTCATATTCAGGGCCTCAGCTAAACGCTTCTGGTAAGCTTCCGTACATGGAGAACGGATATTATCCGTTTTCTCTCTTATTTTTCTCCCTTGTGTCAGCATGTAATGAGCATAGTCAAAGTCCATCGCTGACCTATTTGGTATGAACCTATCAAGCTTATCAATTAAACATATAGAATTTTAATAAAAGAAACCCAAAAAAAAAAAAAACTAAAGAATTTAGAGGAATCAATGTATTTGCTTTCCTTACTTACATCATCCTGGGTATCTGTTCTTTGAAGAATAAGTTGTTGAAGAGCGTTCATTCTTGGTACAAGAATTTATAAGACCCTAAACCCAACAAAGCCAAGACAAAAGGGGAAAATCGAAAGAATTGAAATGGTCAATGTTAGGGAAATTCGCTACCTTCCCTCCGAACTGGATCGAGGATTGTTTCGCAACCCAATTCGCAGGAACGTAACGAAAAGAACACAGAAAAAGGATTTAAAATTCAAAGTAAAACCCCAGGTGGAGAAAGAAACATAAGATTATTTTTGCAAGAGATTCAAAGGATAGAGGATTTGGTAGCTCCGATTGCTTGAAGGGAAATGCAGAGCAAGAGAGAGCCGTTGGTATTTTCAGAGTGAGCCGTTGGGAGGTGGGAACGTTTAGATTTATAAGAGATCGGATTGGCGGCTTATAAAATGAGTTCATTTTTTGAATTGGCATGATGCATAAGGCCACGAGTGAAGCTAGCCAAATTAGTATATTAAAATTTATCAATAATAAAAATATTAATAATAGAAATATGAAATTAAATATAAAATTATAATTTATAAAATATAAATAGTTAAAATTGATATATAAGATTAATAGTTTCTTCCTATATAATCAGAATTATTTAAATACTATAGATTCAAGAGAATTTCATTTCAATTAAATATAAAACGTAAAGCATATAAAAAAAAATACTCAAGTTAGTTTTCTCTTATACAATCAAGATTAATAAAAAAATGATACATTGATGAAATTTTAAGTAAAAATGTAAAACTACAACTTATATTTTAGAACTATAAAATAATTTATTAATTTTTAAAGATTAAAATCATATAACATAAACTTTACATAACATAAAAAAGAACATGAGAAGTAGAAAGTAGGTACCACATATTATATAACAAAAAAGAAAAAAAAATATAGTTAATGGCTTGTAGAAATTTTAAAAAAATTGTAAAAACTTATAACATATGAACAAATTGAATAGAAATGAAATAAATAAATAAATAATAATATAAATTAAAAAAATTTAAAATTGGGTGAAATATGTGAAATCATTTTATTTATTTTTATTTATATTAATTATTAAATAAAAAAATTATTTTGAAAAGATCATTAATAGAATATATAAAATAATTAAAAATTTTATATGTTATAAAAATATTTTTAAAAGTTTTGGGGCCCATCACATAAGGAGGCTCCACCCCTGCATAAGGCGTTTCTGAGAATGACCCTCGTTATAATTTTAACTGTTTTTAGCCAAGAGAAAAAAAAATAAACAAAATTATCCTTAATGAAACCAGCCCATTCTCTCTCATTTGTTTGGGTTTGCTCCTCAACCCGAAACCTATTAACGGGTCAAGTATGTTTATATGGATCATAACTCCTCGGTTTCCATCGAGACACCGTATATATCTTCAGAAGCAATTCTGTCAAAAGCATTCCTCACCAGTTCAACTTTCGAGCATTTTCGCAGTGGTTGGAGCATTATGGAGTGGTTATTGCTCGCATAAAGGTAGTTCACATATTGAGCAGTGAGAGGAAGTTGACAGTACGTTGAGAAAGGTATAATAATTTTTCATAAAATTTTTATTTTATTTTGAATCATGTGGAGAAATGGTTATTCTTCGTGTTTAGGGTTTAGGTTTTTGAGCATAAACCTATACATATTGCTTGTTCATATTGATATTATTGTTGTTTGAAATTTTTGAATATAAACATGAAGGTGGTATTGTTAGTGTTGTTGGGGTGGAAAGGTGACTAGCAAAGCGTGACTGGTTTATATGTATGTGTTAAAGAAAATTGTGAGAAACGCCCTTTGTTAGGAATTGGGTTGAGGGTTTAGATATTGCGTGACTGAGGGCTTGCTTATGTGGTTGGTACCTTTTGCGTGAGTGGATTTTGGCATGGCGTCATTTAGGGATTGCGTGATTGCACAAAGGTTTAACTTTACGTGATTGGTTTCTAGGTTATTGCGTAAATATTGTTCAGGCATGGCGTCAGTTAGTGTGTGCGTGTTCGATTAGTTGTTCTTAGAATTACGTGACTTGTTTATAAATCATTGCGTGATTTAATGTTAGTAATTGCGTGACTAATTGATTAGGCATTGCGTGACTCTTGTTGTAGGAAATTGCACGAGTGTCATAATTGCATGAAATTTATCTGCATGGCATTGCATGATCGACATTGGGTTCATTCTGTATTATTTTGGGTGAATTGTAATACTTTAATGTGTTTATGTTGATTTACTTAATAATCCATGCTCTACACTTGGATTAATTATTCTGTTTTAGGTTTGTCTAAAATCAGTTAAGATTATTGTGAGGGTTTATTTTTTGAGTGGGCTTTTGTGGAGGGCTACTTCTAAGAAATTCCTCTAGTTTTTCTGTTAATCTACAATGATAGTATTAACTTGACTAAAATGAGAATGTTATCTATTTTATGTTACAGATGGCCAGCACAGGAACAGAGCAGGATAATGCAGAGTCCTTACTTTGTGTGCCGAGGCATTGGTGGGGGTTCGAAGCTGGCATTAACATCCACTATAAGTGGTCGCATCTGCACATGATACGTGAGATGCTGTGTCAAGTAAACGAGTTGGAAAACTTTAAGAGAACATGCTTTGGCCACATGATGCATGTCGAATCAGACAAGAGTTTATTCTGCACTAGTCTCGTGCACAACCTAATGCTGCGCAGAATCAACGAACTTGACACCATTGAGGGAGAGTTATGGTTTGCAATAGGGAAAACAAAGGCTTGGTTTTCTAAGAGGGAGTTCTATCTGGTGATAGGACTGAAGTTTTGTCCCCTACTGGCCCTTATTATCAATCGTACGAGGCCCTTCTTGGAGGAATTTACCTATGATATTGGGGAGTAGGGAAGGAAGTGAAGATCCAACAGGTTTTAGATACGTTCAAAGAAGGGCAGTTTCAGCAGGAGGGAGACGCGACCAAGATGGCCTTCATCTTGATCGCAACCAATGTTTATTCGGTCAAGACTACAGACGATTAGTGGTTCCATGGTTGTTGTCGTTAGTTGAGAACATTGACAAGTGGAATGCATTCCCATGAGGCACATATGTTTGGTGTCTGACCGTGGATTACTTGATGAGAGGTTTCGAACCTCCTGATATGGGCATAGCAGAGAAGAAGCGCTACCACCTCTATGGATTCATATGAGCGTTTCAGGTAGTTTGGCATACCCTAATGTTTATCATTATCATTATTCTTTTCGCATAAGAATTTATAAGGTGATTAAAAATGTTACACAATTGATGTGCAGTTTTGGTGTTGGAAGCAATACTTGAAATCAGAAGCTTGTTCGGAAGGCAGCGGCAGTCCATACAGGTTTGACCAAGAATGCTTAAATGGCAATGTGAAGAGAGGCCTACAGGCTTCCACGCCAATATTGCAAGTTTGGAGAGAGAGGGCAAAGTGAGTGAAGAAACCATATTTATTTTATTTTATTAAATTTTATTTTTATTGTCATAAGGTAGCGAGGGTTATACCTAATAGCAATATATGTTTTGGTGCAGTTGTGCACAGTGAGGACATTGGAGCCAACGGCAGAAGAGATGTTGATCGCATAGTGGGTGGACATTAAGGTCAATATCTTCGAAGGGCAGCAATACGTTCCATTATGGAAGTTGGAGGGTGGGCCAAAATTCTGTCCCCATCAAACAAGGAAAATTATAGATCGAAAAAGGAAAAGTCCAGTACGACGAGGCGTTAAGCAGAGACACACCACGGACGAGGAGGTTCATTCTTAGTTCGATGTTATTGAGGCACCTGATTCTTCTCCTACAGCTTTTCATGATGCTTCTGTTGCTGCTCATCATGTTGCTACTCCTTCTGCTTCTACTGCTACCCCTCATCCTACTTCAGGTGCTGCCCCTCATGTTGAGCCGTGCAATTGGTCGCTGCGTTCGCAAATGACTACAAGTACTAAACGAAAGCTACAAAAGATACATACACAATGAAAGAAAGACCTCTAGTCATTGCAGACGAATATGCAGATGTAGATGCATGCAATATAGTTGAAGATCCAGCAGTCAATGCAGTTGAAGATCTAGCGGGTGATGCAGTTGCAGATGCAATCAGTGCATGAGCATATCCAGCAGTTACTGCAAGGGTTGGAAGATCGGATTGTCGATCGAGTGATCGATCATTTTGAGGTATGAGCTTTTATGTTATTTATCACGTGAGTTATAACATGTACGATGTATACACTGTTCTAATGTGTTTGATTTTTTTGATTGTTTAGGGTCGATCGATGGGTGAAGAGAATGGTGTGCTCGTCGAAGAGGGCAGCAGTATTGGGGTTGAACTTGACAATGCAGGTGGCATAAATTAGTCAAGTGCATCGACTCAAAGCTCACCACTCGCTGGCCTAATCGAACATCATTCTACTTCCATTCCATCTCCAGTAGAGGCAGACCAACATTCTCAGCGTACACTTTCTCTCGAGGTTCCACCTATTCCGTCTGAGGTCGAAGAGGGACCTCATCTTGCAAGTAGTCAAACTACAACTTTCGCGCGTTCTGCTTCTGTCCCAACTGCAGCAGAGGCCCCCTCGCATGGTGAGATCACACCTTGTCCTGAGGCTCCACCTCAACCTGAGGCAGAAGATGCACATGTGAGCTTGGCCATCAAATACCTTCGAAGCCCATATGTTAACCCGCTATTAGTCCAGTGCAAAGCGAATGACGATTTGAAGGACAGATATGAGTCCTTCATGAAAAACGAGCAAGCCAGGTAAAATGAAAGCAGTAGACGATATTAAGGTTAATGGTTTTAGGGTATTTAGTACATAGACCTTTTGACATGGTTATTATTATAAAGAGAAAATTGTGAGAAATGACCATCGCAGTAAGGTTACTTAAAAAATGACCGTCACTATAATTTTAACTATATTATAAATATGTAGGGTTAACATTCTGGGCATTGAAGGGGATGAGGGCCCTGATTTTTTTCAGCAATTGAAGATGCCGACAGAGTTGATGGACAACCAACAGATTGATGCATGTATCAGCGTGTTGTGTAAGCGGGCGCGTGAGCACCATCCACAACACTACAAGCAAAGAATATGCATCGTTGACACCGCCTTTTATATAAGTATATTATATTTTACTGAGTTGTAATTATTGAAATGTATGGGCTGTGTATTAGTTAATTGCATCTAACTATTGTGCATAACATAATTGACAGCTTATTCTGCTAGCTCTAAGCAAAGAAATGAAGCTTTCCCCCACCGAGAAGACATTCAAGCCGAGTGAGGCAGTAATGTCAGACCATGTGCTTCAGTATGCAAGGGGTGGGAGTCCTCCATGGGGTTTGCCATGGCATGAGGTTGACTCAATTTTCGTACCGTGCTTTTTAGATGGCCACTAGGTGGTAGTGCACATCAACTTGCTAAAATGGACTATGATGTTAGTGGACTCATCGTACAATCGGACAGAAGCACTGAAGTTCGACTTGCGTGATAAGCAGATGAGTCCACTAACATCATTGTTTCCCATTATATGCCACTAGGTGGGGTACTTTGTTAGCTCGTGTCATCAAAAACAACCTTTGACGTGGATGAGGTATAGGTTAAATGCAAAGACCCCGATACAGCAAAATTCGCACACTTGCAGGGATTGGGTTATCGCCTCGTTGCAGTGGTCGATCGAGTCAGAGGATCAAACGTTGAAGGCAAATGCAATAGAGGGCATTTGAAAACAGTTTGCCTTTGAGATTTTTGCAAATAGCATTAGTTGTTAAATTTTTTAATTTGTTTATTCGTTTTCAATTTGTAAATAATATTATTCTGTATCATGTCCATATTATTCTTTGTTGTATCATTTACATATTATTCTTTGTATTCTTTTTTGTATCATTTAACAAGAAAGAAAAATGGCAATAAAAACAGTTCTGTATTCATTCATGTGATAAGCATACGGGTCCAATAAGAACAACATTGTTTTTTCCTTATTCATATGGTAAAGTCTATTAGTATTTTACACAATTTACATGACAGCGTTCATGCGTTTGCATATGCCAACCTCTCTTTACTTCTTTACTTTATAGCCCATATGATATGTTGAATTGCATTGCGTGACATAGGGTTGTAACCAGTTGCTATTGATCTGCGTGAATGGTCGAGATCGTGTCACCAGTTGCTATTGATTTGTGGGAGTATTTGATATGGAGTCACGTGAGTATTAAATTTGAATCACGTCAGTAGTTAATAGGGAATAGCGTGACTAATTGATTTGGAATCGCGTGAGTAGTAAATATGGATCGCGTGAACCGTTAAGATTTAGAATCGCGTAAGTAGTTGATATTGACTCGCGTGAGTAGTAAATATGGAGTGGCGTTACTAGTTATTATGGAAGCACGTGACTAGTTTTTGTGGAATCGCATGACTAGTTGATATTGACATGCCTGAATAATATATATGGAGTGCCGCTACTAGTTATTATGGAATGACGTGAGTATTTATTCTAAAATCGCGTCACTAGAAAAATGGAGTCGCGTGACTAGTTATACATAACAACAGCTCACACAATACATAAAATCAGTCATGCAATGCATAAAAACTACTAAACAAAAGCCTTAAACAAGAGGTGAATTGCACAAGTCATGCACCACCAATCTCGCAATACGTAATAATAAGTTAGTCAATGCCTAATATCCACTAATGTTATGCCAACATAACTAGTCACGTACTAGCCCAATGTCACGCAATACATAACAAAAAGTCATCATATACATACAAACCAGTCATGCAATGCATAAAATGTCACGACCTGGAACACCCATCGGGCCTATGACAACCGCCACGACGTCCCGATAGGCACTCATTACCCGAAATACCGATCGGAACTCCGCAAGGCTTAGCATTAGCTTTCGCATCTCCCCGGTGAGGGAAAGTTATTAAATCTCGCATTTCAAGAAATCATAAGTCATTTCCAAATCAAAACAATATAATATTATTTTTTAGCTCACAGGGGTATTTTCGTCATTTTTCTTCGAAAATACCAAAACCCGCCAAAAACATGGTGTGGGTGTGAAAAACACATGTTTCATAATTAAAGTGAATTTAGATGTCTAAAATAATTATTTGAAATGAAATTATAATTGTTTGAATAAAATAATAATATTTAATAAAATATTCTATTTTCTAAATAAAAAATAATAATATTTATAGAGAAATCCGTAATTTAATTTCTGTAGTGTAAAAGCTAAATATATTCATACGTACTTTAAAGTAGATAACTGAAATATGAAATTACTTTTACAGTGACACGTGGGCCCCCAACTAACCAATAAGGTGCGAGTCTGTGAACCTACAATTTTGTCGATGCAAGGCTAACTGAAGTCCTTGATGCAATCGGCTATCTACCAGCTATCCCGAGCCTAAAATGTGGGGAATTGAGGGTGGTGAGATTATAAAATTCTAGTGAGTAAACAGATACCATCTAAACCATTTAAAGTCGAGTAAATGGAGACAAGTAAGATATTCCATTCCAGTATGTTTTTCATAACATCAATAATCAATTTACTCAAATAATCAACTTGGCTTATGTATTTCACAAAACTTGGCTCTTGCCAAAATCATTCTCGAGGATGCTTTGGCCTAGGCATCTGACTGAGACCACCAATGCTGTTACAAGCCTTTACATCCGAAATTCTAGCCATGCCTTGGCGTTGGATGAGTCTCACTCTCACGTGGTGGTCCACGTGAAGTGCACTCAAATCTTTACCTCTAGAGAAACCCTATGTACAGCTCTCTAATCGAGGTAAGGTATGTTTGATTCTGTGCCCCCTCTCTTAGGCTAGTTCACAGAACCTCCATTGCAAGGATTATGAATCATTTTATCTACCACCTGATTTGTAAAATCCTTTTTTGCATGACATGGCAATTTATCGCAATCTAGCCTCTCAAGGCTGAATACATAGTATATATAATTTTGATACAAACACAGACTTTGCCATTCATGCTCACATATTGCTATAAGCCATATAATTTAAAACACAATTTATAACGCAAGCGGGCAGTCTCCAATTACTCTACTTTCAAAATCAGTATTCAATTTTCCAGAAAATTTCTAAAATCATTTTATAAAATCACAATTTTTCCTAAAATATAGCAATTTACCATTTAAACCCATTTTTTATAAAATCACACAATTGAATAAAACTACTCTAGATAATTAAGACGATAATAAGTTTACTCATAGATTTCAAAAGTTCAGATTTCGGGTGTACTCAGCTTAGTGATCCCCAAGTGTAATTTCTTTGCCTTTGTCGAAGGGCACACCACCTTGACACAGTATAAAATCAAAGAATTTACTACGTTGCCCTTACATTGAAATAACTAATTTAGATCACTAATGCATGGTATGAAATGCAAAAGGTCTAAATTTTACCTAAATACAGTATTGACCTATTTCGATCTTTTACCTGATAAATTGAAATACGCATCCAATTTAGCTCCAATTGATCCCATTTCTTTTTCTAATGCTTCAAATCACCAATGTCCAGCCAAATAACCCAAAAATCAGCAAAGCCACATTCATATTCCTTCTTCGAAAAATTCGGTCAAAATGGTGCATCATTGTCATAATTTTTTCTACTTGATTTTCTTTCCATAATTCATTAATTTCCATATCAAAAACCATGATTTCATAATCAAATAACCTAAAATAACATCACATTCTTCCTCACCATTGACTTGAAAATTCAGCTAAGGCTAGGTAATGGGAAAAATGAATGTTTTTCTACATATTTTGTTTACTAACATACTAAACTAACACTAAACACTAACATATATCAAAATCAAATCAATCCAATAATTTTCTCTCTCCAAACCCATATGACCAGCCATGAAATCACCATGAAATCATGCAATTTAATCATGGAAAATAAGGAGAAATGCTTGGGAATAAGAAAACTCAAGCTTAATAGAAAAAATCTTACCGTTTTCACTTAATTTCCTTGAAAATTCACACTTTTTCTTTGATTTTCTCTCTCTAGGGTTTGGTTTTTTTTTTCTCTCTCTTCTTGCTGGTTTGGCCGACCATGGGGTGGAAGATGGGATGGTTTTTGTGCCTTTTAAAAAGGAAAAATAATAAATTAATTAAGACATGACACGTGTCATCATGTCATTGGCCCTTTTTTTAATTTTGACTTTTCATTTTAATTTTTCACCACACCTTTATTCCATCTTTGGCCATTCCCACCATAATTAAATTCCACAAATTTGACAAATGTTGGTGGTGCAAAATTACCATTTTGGCCCCGGTATGACAAAATTACCATTTTACCCCTATACTCTAAATTATACCGAAATTAAAAATTTTCACTTCTAAACCTCAAATCATACTCCAATACTCAAATCATACTCCAATAAGTCAAATGGGGCCCTAAAAATCTTTTCTAAAATTCTCATTTTGTCCTCAAGTGGCAAATGACCATTTTGCCTCTAGATAGTGAAAATTTCGATTTGACTCCAAATTAATCCTCGAACTCCAAATCACCATTTTAAATCATTCTTAGACTGTGAAACTCTTAGTTTCACCTTAAAATTTCTATTTGAACCAGTTCGAGGCTTAATCAACTTAATAGTACAATTAGGGGTAATATCGTCTTTTAACAATTTTTTGAACTTCCTAAATATGCAAACATTCTATTGAGCATGTAAATGACGTCGTAATTATTTTATAGAATAGGATTTGACATAAAAACTAGTGAACAACAAGCCTCAAACTCAGTAGTGTTTGGTACTTTACAATGCACTGTAATTATAGGTAATGTAAATTGCAAGCAATGTCATTGTAGGGAAAATAACATTACAGTATTTGGTATACAAATAATACAATGAGACGTGGTGTTACCACTTATTATGGAATCACGTGACTAGATGATATGGGATCGCGTGACTAGTTGATCTTGAATCGCGTGACTCACTTATTGTGTGTCATGTTCTTCGAAGCAAGGGTAAGCCAATTATCATGGACAATATCAAACCATAACCCAACCTTAATCACCATCATAACAAAATATCGAGTTAAACACCCTAAACCCTCGACCAGAAGTTACCCTAAACACATGAAAGTTAAAGCACATGATGAGCGAATTTTAAGAAAATAAAATATCACAAATTCTGAGAAATAGAAACTACAGTATCCATAATCCAATTAACCCACAACTCTAAAAATATGAATGTTAATATGATATGGTTAACTCAGCTAGAACCAATGAAAACTGACTTCCTTTTTCTATGAGGTTAATATCAGAGAAACTAATCTAAGTTATGTTTCTTTCGACCGCGCTTCTGCTATCCAAACAGCTGTATCTATTATTTGCATTAGAAGATTCTCAAAATTCTGTATCCTCAATTCCAATGTCTACATTCTAGTAGTTTGGTTACTGAGTTTCTTATCAATCCTCACAAGCATATTATACATCACATCATTGGAAACAGAATCTGGAATAACTCTAGATGGTCGACTGGATGGAGTATCATGTGTCGGATGACTAGATGGCTGCCTTTGACAGAGTTCAATGCCTTTGATAGAGAGCTTACGAGGCCTGCCATTGGTCCAATCAACTAGATACCTATTGCTCCATATCCCTTTTGTCTTAACTAGAGCTGATATGATGTTCCCGTATGGAAGGGTCGTCTCTTCCCCTATGGCAACTTCTTTCATTCTGATGATCATATATTCTGCAATATTCAGGCCAAACTGGATCCCAATTGATTCAATCATCCACAGATCCTCAGCGCTAACATGTCTTAAACGACTGATCCTTCCTTGTACTGTGGACACAAGAAAATTATGTATCAACCCACAAGGTGCAGATTCCAAATGACGAGCAGAACAGGAATTTGTCCTATATGGTTCTGTTCTGCCTATCAAGTGCACCCACATGGGGGACGAGTTATAAAATGGGGGACATCTGTTTTGTCCCTCTTTGTACTCCGTTTTCAGGAGCTTCCCAAAATCAAATGCAGTCACTGTAAACTCTATTCCTTCCAAATACACATTCAAAACACGTGGGTTAAAATCACGCCACTTTTGAAATTCATTTTCACTTTAGCGTATGTTGGAGTAAAATTCCCTAACAAAAGTCAGGCTATAATCAATATATGGAAAGATACTTAGACCCTCAAGTTTACCCATGTCAAAAAACGTAAATAAGTCACCCTCAAGGTATATGTCTTAATTCATGCTTTCCCAATCTACCATTTTCCCACGCGATATGATGGCATTCTTTATTACCCTATACCTAGCAGCATGTGTGTTGTCCCTAAACCGTGAAGACGAAGACAGATCATTACCTGGTTCAATTGAAAAACCAATTGATGTAGCAGGCAGTTGAAGAGATAGTTTCCATTTTTTCTTTGATCGTAGCGTTGAGTATTCATCATCACCCAGAATGTGGTCGCCATTGTGATCGACATTGGCCTTACTCGAAGATGCGGCTATTGCTTAAGACAGTGCAAGACGGTTCAACTTCAGTGGTTGAACTTACAACTAGAGAAAAGTTATAGAGATTTTTGGGTTATTAGAGGTTAGGGTCTAGGGTATTAAGGCTACCAGGAGATAAAACAACATCGGTTTCAATATGACTGTAATAAAAGAGGTATAAGTTGAAATGTAGAGATGTCTTTTAAACAAAAAGGGATCTTAATGAAAATGTTGTGGCCTTAAAGAAGAGACACTTGGAAGCCTATATAAAGGGCTTGTTGCCAACCATTTTGAAACACCAAAAAAATTCCAAGGCAAAATAAGAGCAAGAGCAAGAAAAGTGTTACTAGCATTATTCCCCTTTTACATATCGAGTGGTGGGGGAGAAATAAGTCTTAAAGATAGTGTTAATTGAAAGGCTCACCTTGAAGTCAATTTTGCCAGTTCTTGAATTCCAGTTAAACCCAATTTGCACCAACAAATGAGTCCTAAAACAAACACCAAATGGTGACTCATAACAGTGGTGAAGGCGACTCTGCTGGTGCGGAAACATCGTCAGTGTCGGTAGTGAGTTCGTTTTGGCAAAATTTCACCCATCCATCTCACACTGAGAAATTCAAGGCCAATTTAGCCAATCGCAAGGTAATGCTCGGACGTATAATTGACTTTGATTATTTAAAGTCTATTGATTTCCCATACCTTGCGAACTTTTAAAATCTAGGGTGAACACATTATTTACAATTGAGTAGGAAATACTATGATAATTTGGTTCGTATTTTTTACTTCAATGCAACACAAAAATATACTGAGTCGAAAATAGCTCTGGTAGTTCACCATGATGATTCGTTTCTCACCCACATCATGGGACAACGGATCCTTGTTATGCTTGAGCTGATAGAACGAGTCCTTCACCTTACTTCCCTCCAAGAAGATCTACGCTATGTCAATGGCTATGGCAACCTTGGGTCGGCGTTTATCTACCCTCCACCAAATGAGAGTGGCAGTGCTAATTGGACAAGGCCATGTTTCTTTGATCAAGTCTTGCACCTCATTATCGCTCACACTATCAGTCCTTACCGCTCGAAGTACTTGAATGTCACCACAGAGGGGCTTTGGTTCTTACATAACATCAAATTAAACCGTTGTATCGACCTAGCTAAATTCATCATGGATGACATGATCTAGACCATTCAAGGTGGCATTAAAAGGCTACTTTATGGCATGGTGATCAGTGAGATCATAAACTACTTCAAAGTTGACACCCATTGTGATCCACCCAAAAACCATGCTTTGTTCGATAATATCGATAAGGATAGTATTAAACAAGTAGGTTTTGACTTCATAAACAACATTTGGGTTAGGAAGGGGACAATAGAGAACCCAAAATTTGATGAGGATGGGAATGAGGGTCAGCCGAATGTGTATCCTACGAGTCCGTCAACTGATCGATCTAGTGCACCTATTTCCACCACATTCGATGTTGAGCAAGCTTTCACTAGACTCCTCTCATTTATAGAAATAATGGACTCTAAGTTGAATGCCCTAATGGAATTGTAGGAGGTGCAAAATCGTCAGATGTTGCGCGCCAACAATAATTGGAGGATCTATTTCGCTCTCAATTTCCACCACCATCATGAGTTTTCACTACATTCTCTATTACTCAGTGTTTGGAATGTTCAATACGATGTCTACCTCTGCATAAGATTGTGCATGTATTTAACTTAAAGATATATGTATGGAATGACTTTAATGTTTTTTGATGTATTGGGTACTTTGGACTATTGCTGCTTGGCAAGCTTTTATTTGAGTTTGTTTCACTTGAATGATTATCATTTGTTTATCTTTTTCCCTTCATGTGATGGTTTAGCTAGCTTAAAGCAAAATAGGAAAGATGTTATTCTTATACATATTTTTTTATGTGAAAAAATGAAGCATGAGGCGAAAATCAATCAGTGCAAATATTATTAAATATTTTGTGCTTCAATTTAATTGTTTACAAAGATAAACAAATTATGAATGAGTACAACGTGTTTGCTTCACAAACAATATCATCTGAAGAGCCATATACACTCTATGTTTTATTGCTGGCTGGCTGCTTTCAAGTTCAAATAGTATTATTCAATGCAAATGTCAATGGCCATCTCAAAACAATCCTTAACTACTAACGTCTGAAGGGCCACTATATTCAGGTACGAAACCTATAATGTTCTCATAGTTTGTAGTCCGCATTGGACAGCAGTTTCACGTGTGCCCGGGTTATTTGCAAATTACACATGCCTTGGCTAATCGTCGTCGTCTAGCCGTCAGCTGAATAAATGATGTTTCCCCGTTTGTCGATGGACCATCAAATGGATTCTGACAATTTTGTCTATTATGACCATAGCTCTTACATTGTGAACATCTACGTCGTCGACTGCCTTCCCCAACTGATGGAATCTTTTTCTTCTTAAATCTTTCGGCTTAACTTCGCCTAGTTGGTGGCAAAACGACAACTTGTTGAATGTCATGGGGGATGTCCCACTCACTGGGATGCCCAACCGGGCGAATAGGAACTGCATATCCCTCCACCCAAGATCGAGTCTTGTAATAGTCCGAGCAGAATTCAATGACTGCTCGTTCGCACTTACTGCCAAGGCAATGAAATCACAGTTGTCGAACAATGTAAAAATTCAATTCATCATGCACAAAATAACAAAACACGAAAACTCATACTTTATTGCTGCCATGGCATGCGTGCATGAGAGTAGATCCGTCTGGAACTTACCGCATGAACACGTCTTGGTCGAGAGGTTGACCACTGTGTCCTTAGTCCCGCCTATAACTTGAAACTCCACCTAATCGATTGGTTGTATGGAAAAGTGACATGTTTCATTGAACCGTGTGTTCAACAGATCGGTAGCCCAAGGGCTGAGGGGCGTGGTCAAATTCGATGCCTCATTCTGCCGGTCATGAAACCAACATTGAAACATGCCTCTGATGCACTTGATCAAACCGTTATTGGTAATTTTCTTGCATGCCTCAAGTAGGAGTTAATACATTCCGCAATGTTGGATGTCATTAGCTTGTATCACCTTACTGGTGACCATGCACGTGCCCATTTCTCATGGCCTAATCTCATAAGGCTGTCATAAGCAGGTTCACAAAGTTGTTTCAGCTTATTCATATGTCTGTTAAAATCGGCGACCCTATAGCAGTTTAAGGCCAAAGTGAAAATCGCGGCAACATCTTAGTGCTTCAACCTGTTTTTAAGGTTTTTCCCTAAGTGGTAATTGCATAGACCGTGATGAGCATCCTTGTACACTTTCTCAATCGCATTCTTAATGCCAAGATGCTGATCAGAAATGAACATTGCATTTTCAAGACATCCAATCGCACGACGAAATTGGTTAAGAAACCACGACCAAGACTCTTCGTCTTCCACGTGGTAAATGCCAAATGCAACTGGATATATCTGCTCGTTCGCATCTTTGCATACCACAACAAACAGAATACCCTTGAATTTGCCTTTCAGATGTGTTGCATCGATAGCAACTACAGGCCGCATTACAGCACTGAACCCCCAAATACATGATCCGAATGCCCAAAAACAATATTTGAATCGTTGTTCCCCATCCGTAGCGACAATTGTGACGGTACCGAGATTTTCACATTCCAACATATGAAAATACGAGGGGAAGAGTTGGAATGACTATTTTGGGGGATCGAACACAATACTCTCCGCATACTCCTTCGCTTGCCAGGCCTTACAATATAAGAATTACAATCCCACTTACGATTCATCTCTCCCATTATATCCTTTGGTCTCAATGGGGTTACATAATTTCTTTGCACCTTGGCAGAGATAAGCTCACCAATTAACCTCATGCTCACAATTTGGTACCCACATTGCAAACCATCAACAGTACATGTATGTACTTTCTGGAACGTCCGAACTTGCTAATATTCTCCCTCAGGCAACTTCATTGGACACAAAGTAAACTTGCATGCCTTCTCCTTACAACTAACCTCAAAACGAGCGTGACATGACTTTTTAACTCTAACTTCAAAATACTCTTTTAGTACCAACATGCTCAAAGCTCGTTTCAATTTCTCCTTCGATGGAAACACTTTTCCCCAATATAAGTGGTCATCAATTGATCCGAATTCCTCACTCGCAACTATTTGGAAGGATATCATATCTACCCCGGGAATAATCCATTAACGACAAACCCCTGTATTACCCTCTCTTGATCATTGTCTTCAGGCGAACGAATGCCATTCTCAAGTGCGAAGGCATTGTCGTAAATAAGGTCGGCACCCTCAACATCTTCTAATTCAACAGTTGTGGTATGACCTGTACCGCCATCGGCGTGATTGTAATCACGAATGTCGGTGTGCTCAACCCTGTCATCCTCTGAACAATCATCATGTCTTCCAACGTAATCATCTTCACAATCATCATGCAACTCATCGTTCCACTCCGTCGTGTCGTCCTCTTCAACATCATCTTCAATCGATCAAATGCATCATCATCACTCACAACCATCACAGTGTCCTTTGCGAATGACGATGGACCCACTGCATTTTCAATCGACCGTTGCATTTGTTGCAAAGTACTAAATATTTCATTCGATCCACTTTTCGATCGAAATTGTGCACACATCATTTGCAGACACCTCATGTGTGTGCTGGGCTGCTCAAACACATGAGGAAAAATTCAAACGTGATTGCCATGGTTGTTCTATACTGTGTTCATCTGGAATATCATTTGCATTTCGTGCCTTAGCTGTCACATACACAACAACTACCCTTTCATCTCGCAAAATACTTGCTACATCTTCATCATCCCTAATAACTGCGCGCGAAACCCTTGTGGCATGACTGAGCGATGCATGTAGCTTGATTTCATTATTATGTTAGTTGACCCCAATAACCTCTTCAACTAGCTTCACTAGGCTCGAAAATGACAAATCACTCCCAACAACCCTCACTCGTTTCTCATCACCCTTGTAAGTGTCATCAATCCAATGACCACCATATGTAATCATAAGTTTCACATTTGGCAGGCCGCTGAAATTTAACAGAAAATAAGTATCACAATCAGTTAATTTAACAAAAATTGTACCTCAAACTCGGTAGCGTTTGGTACTTTACAATGCAATGTAATTACAGGTAATGTAACTTGCAAGCAATATGATTGTAGGAAAAATAACATTACAGTGTTTGGTATACAAACAATATAATGATTAAAATGCATGGAAGATAATATTGCAGCGTTTGGTTTACAAGTACTTTATTGGGAATGTAATTTTAATTTTTAAAATTTTCCATATTTATTAAAATACAAGTTTAATATACTTGAATTTTTTATTGTTATTTTTTTTTATAATATCATGTCTTAAATATCTTTTGAATGTCATATATTTTATTTTCATTTTTTATTATAATATTATATTTTTTATTTTTATTTTTTAATATAATTTTTAATATTATATATTTTATTTTAATTTCGTTTACCCTACATTATATAAATTTTAATTTCTTTTATTTTATTTTGATTTTGATTTTTTATATTATTTTTTTTATTTTAATGTTTTTTATTTTAATTATAATATTATAAAATATTTTTAACAAAGTAATAAAGTTAAAGGGTAAACATGTCTTTAAAAATATTGCAGAGTGCAATGTAATGTGATTACATTGCAGGTGAATTGCACAAGTCACGCAACACCACCCTTGCAATACCTAATAGTAAGTCACTCAATGCGTAATATCCACTCACATTATGCCAACATAACCAGTCCCATAGTGCTAACATGTCACACAATACATAACAACAGGTCACGCAATATATAAAAACCAGTCACGCAATGCAATGACTACAAACTAGTGAACAAAAGCCTCGAAACAAAAGATCAACTGCACAAGTCAGTCACGCACCGACATTCTCGCTATACCTAATAATAAGTCACTTGATGCCTAATATCCACTCACGTTATGCCAACATAACCAGTCCCATAATGGCCCAATGTCACGCAATACATAACAACAGGTCACGCAAGGCAAAGCCTACAAACTAGTGAACAAAAGCCTTAAAACAAAAGATAAATTGTACAAGTCAATCACGCACAAGCAATCTTGCAATACCTAGTAATAAGTCACTCCATGCCTAATATCCACTCACGTCATGCCAACATAACCATTCACATACTGCCCGAACGTCATGCAATACATAACAACATGTCACCATACACATACAAACCACTCATGCAATGTCTCAACAGAAAATACGCAATTGCACAATTCACGCAGCGCCTATAACCCAGTCTCCCAATACCTAATAATAGGTCACACAATGCCTAACATCCATCCACGAAGTTATTCAACATAATAAAACTTAAACGAAGAAAATAACTCAAGAAAATATGTGCTCAGTGAAAATAAAAATTTCTACAAATTTTATTAAAAATTTCAAATAAAGATCCCCCCGAAAATACGAGGAGATAATACAAAAAAAAAAAGAAATGAATCGTAGTTCATTTCTTGCTAAGTTCATCTAGTTTGAACTCTATTTTCGCGAGGATCTTTTCGTTGCTCAAGATGACAGCCTTTAGGTCAAAGGTCCTTTGCATCAAGTTGTCGATGAGGACGCGCACCTCCTGCTGGAATATCTCCAGCTGGTCCCTCAAAGGCACCTCCTCCTCTTAAGAGGTTGCTTCTTCCTCGTTCTCTACTCTTGGATCTTTGGAGGCCATTTTTCAATTATCTGAGATGGATTAAGATAATTGAATTTGATTCAAATGGTTAATGGTTCCCTTTATTTATAGGCATGATTTATGACTCTTCGTTTTCTACACCCATAAAGGGGCTGAATTGGTTATTAAGTACCTGTTCAGCCTGGTGTTTTATCTTATTTACTTCTTAAAAGCAAAAGCCAGGCCAAACAACATTTTTCAAGAAACTCAATTCTTAATAAAAAGCAGCTTAAAGGTTTTCTCTCTTTTTCACTAATCAAAAGGATTTTAATGTTACATACATCGTTTCCTCGTTTCTCTTCTTTTTTCAAAATTTAAGCATCATGGTCCGATTGCTTGGTAGATAAACCAAAATCTAATACTATTGCTACCATACAACTATGAAAATTGTTCTGTTTCTTTATTGATTTCTTTGATTTTAACATCTGAAATTATATATAAACTTCAAGCATTACATTATAGCTTATTAGGTGATTGAAGATGACACTCAATATCCTTTATGGTAATTTTAACCGAAATTACAGATTATATAATTTATTTTGTTAAACAGTTTACCAAAGAGCTTTAGCATATTTCTCTTCTAATTTTACAGAATTTGTTATTAAAGGGGCTGAGTCAATAGATAATCACCTGAGGCATTAGGTAGACAAAGTCACGCAATGCTCAACAAATATTCAGTCACGTAATGCCTACAAACAAGTCACGCAATTCTCAACAAATGTTCAATCACGTAATATTCAGGCACATAATGATAAATAAACAGGTTACGATTCCTAATATCAATGCCTAACAAATATTCACGCATCGTCTGTAAACTGATTGATTTCGCTACTCCCAGCCAGATTTAAGTTTCCAAACTCATATAATTTACCCATCAACTTTTATATTCTATGAATAACCCTAAATAAACCTAATAACCCATAACAAATACCTTGATGTCATCTCTGCACTTTGGGATTGTCAGAAAGTTCACTGCTAATATAGACCTTGATGGCGTTGGAGAGCTAGATGGCGAGATATATACCCCGATGCTGTTGGAGAGCTAGGCGGAGGGATAGGTAAATCGAGATTTAATTTTAAAAATTTTAACTGAATAGCGGGAGAGAAGAAAGAAAGAAACCGAGACGCGCCTTCATTTGGATTAGTTGGTTTAAAGGGTATTTTTATCAAGTCTTGCCAAAAATTGTCTACAAACAGTTAAAATTATAGTGATAGTCATTTTTTAAGTGACCTTACTACGAAGGTCATTTCTCACAATTTTCTCTTATAAAATTTTGCAGCGAAATTTACAAATAAGGACTATCTTGGGTGAAAATTTAAAATAAGGACTACTTTTTACATAATTAATAAATAATACATATATAAATGATTTACTTGGTATAATAAATTACATAGTTCGTGTATATATCCTAAACATTAAATTTTTTTAATAGAAAAAATAAAATAATTTATATAGGCATGCGAAGTTTGGTAGAGGAAAAATGATGCATTTGATTCAATATAAAATAATCGTTAAAGATAAATGATATTTTTAAAAAAAATTTGTAATTCATAATCTAGTAGGTGTTATATAAGATCAATTTAATTCTTCTACTATTAATTTTATTTTTTTATTTCATTACTATTTATAAATTTTTATTTTTGAAAAATGTAGAATTTTTATTTATTATGTTGTAAGATACAATATATTTACATCCTAGTTTTTTTTTCAATTTTTTTTTTGCGTAATACTTTAAAAAGTCCTTAAATTATTGATAAAAATTCAAACAAGTTTTTATTTTTTCTATTTTATTCAATCAAGATTTTGTACTTTTGTTTTGCATCAAATAAATTCTTGTAATTGGTGGTTACTAATTGTTGTTAATCAAAATGTCACTTATCATTTTATATCGCCCGACATTAACANTGAGAAAGTTGTCTGCCAATATAGACCTCGATGGCGTTGGAGAGCTAGACGGCCAGATATATACCCCGATGCCGTTGGAAAGATGGGCGGAGGGATAGCTAAATCTAAATCAAGATTTAATTTTGGAATTTTTAGCTGAATGGTGGGAGAGCAGAAAGAAAGAAACCGAAACGCACCTTCATTTGGATTATTTGGTTTAAAGGGTATTCTTGTCAAGCTCTACCAAAAATTGTCTACAAACAGTTAAAATTATAGTGACGGTCATTTTTTAAGTGATCTTACTACGAAGGTCATTTCTTACAATTTTCTCTTATAAAATTTTGTAGCGAAATTTACAAATAAGGACTATCTTGGGTGAAAATTTAAAATAAGGACTACTTTTTACATAATTAATAAATAATACATATATAAATGATTTACTTGGTATAATAAATTAAATAGTTTGTGTATATATCCTAAATATTAAATTTTTTTAATAGAAAAAATAAAATAATTTATATAGGCATGCGAAGTTTGGTAGAGGAAAAATGATGCATTTGATTCAATATAAAATAATCATTAAAGATAAATGATATTTTTTAAAAAAAAATTGTAATTCATAATCTAGTAGGTGTTATATAAGATCAATTTAATTTTTCTACTATTAATTTTTTTTATTTCATTACTATTTATAAATTTTTATTTTGAAAAATGTGGAATTTTTACTTGTTATGTTGTAAGATACAATATATTTACATCCTAGTTTTTTTTTCAATTTTTTGGCATAATACTTTAAAAAGTTCTTAAATTATTCACGAAAATTCAAACAAGTTTTTATTTTTTCTATTTTATTCAATCAAGATTTTATACTTTCATTTTGAATCAAATAAATTCTTATAATTTGTGGTTACTAACTGTTGTTAATCAAAATGTCATTTGTCATTTTATATCACGTGACATGTTGATATATTATAATTGATGATGATGTAGTATGTTGATATATTATAATTGATGATGATGTGATATGTTGATATAATATAATAATATAATTGTATAATATTTTTTACTCTCCACCTTAATGCAATGTCGGCATGAAATTGATGAGTGGAATTTTAGCTAATGACAGTAGTCAATTTTTAGTTATAAAAGTTTATTTGATCTAAAATAAAAGTAAACGATTAGATTGAAAGTAATAAAAAATATGAATTTATTTAATATTTTTTAAAATAATAAAAGAGTTTTTGAAATACTTACCTTAAAAAATTCTATGGCATAAATTTCAAGTATTACATTCATTGGGTTTTATTTTAACACTTAAATTTGACATTGAAAGTTTCATATTATTAGCATTCTTTCTTCTCGTAAACTAGCCTTGAAAAAGACCCTAATCATTTCATCTTTATGTCTTCTCTAATTATCTTCTTCTTGTATAATCTATACTACATATAAACGGAAGTTCTAACAGAACTTCTACACCTAGCCATGTGGAGCTTTCTGGAGGAATTATGAAACTTGAACAAGGCTTCTAATAAAACTCTCAAATTTTGCTACGTGAACCCTAGAAGAGGGGAGTTGTGATGGGCCATGTGCAATGTACGAGTTTACCTCTAATTAAGATCTAAACAAAAGTTTTAATTTTCATTTTTAATTTCACTTTTTGGATAAAAAAAATCAAAATTAACTTTTCAAGAAAGAGATACGTATACTTATTATTGATTTAAATATTCAAAATAGGTTGCAAGTATTACTCTCCATGGTATAAATATCTAGACAACCACTTTACAATTAATTTCTAAACCTAATCTTTGAACTCTTCATTTCAACTAAATGGATTATTTTCCAAACCATTACTACCCATGTGAATTTATATTTTTGCACATATTTATTTAATTGTTAAAACAACTTATATCCAATTATAAATTAAATTTAATATATATAATTAAAGACAAGAATCAAATTAAAAATATTTACCATATATACATAATTCTGAAAATTTTAAGGAGCATATTAGTATATTCATCAATTAGTGGTTTTTAAGTAAAAGTTTATATGTGCGTATTGGCTGTATGGTTGCTTAATCAAGCCAAGAATTGTTTAAGTTTTGGTTGAAAGCGGCTGGAAGGAATGATTGGAATTTAATCATCCTTTTCTTTATACCGCGGAGTGCCATTCCTTGAGCGGGTCGAGGCTGTTGGTGCCTGTAACAGTTTGATTTGTTCATATATTAATCATCCTTTTCCCTGTACCAAGATTATGCTTTATAACCCTGCTCTTAGAGTGTATAAGATCATCCCTGAATCCACTCTTCTCGTCCAGAAAGTGGACGTCTGTATCATATGACGGTGGCGTTGGGTTATGATTCTGTAAATAATGATTATAAGGTAGTTAGGGTAGTTTCTTTGTATTCCCATATGGAAGGGAAATTTGGTTCTGGCATGCAAGCTCAAGTGCACACATTAGGAATGAATTCTTGGAGAGAAGTGGCAATGTCACAGGGTGTTAACTTTGGGGCTATTCATTGGTTGGGAATGGTTGAGAAGAACAGAAACGCAATGCAAGTAGAACTAGTTAGTTTTGATGTCAGCACCGAGGCGTTCAAGTTGTTTCCACTGCCAGATTTTGCTCCAAGAGAAATATGGCCTATGTGGATTGATGTCTATAAGAATTCGCATTGTGTGGTTAAGCCTGGGGAAGGGGCATTTTATGAGATATGGGTGATGGAGGAATATGGTGTTCAAGAGTCATGGACTAGACTACATGCTATTCAACTCTCTTTTAAGTCACCCGCTGTGGTTTTCGGGAATGGGGGTGAATGGGAAGTTTGTTTTGGGAAATCTTACAGGGCCAACTGTGTATGATCCTAATAATGAAGAAATTAAGAATGTTGAATTCGATCATCCAGAGGTAAGCTGGTTCACTATTGTCACTTACATAGAAAGTATGGTCTCTCTCTAGGAAGGAAAAGATAGTGATGATTATGGTAGCTACAACTCCAAAAACTTTTGATGTCGTTTTCTTCGTGTGATTTATTAGTCACTTCTCTGTTAACTTCAGCATTCGGGTTGAGTTGGAGTATTCTTCAACAAAATTTTTAAATGAGCTAGCATTCTTCCCATCTCTATTTCCTATTGATATATCCGATCTCCATTTCCTATTGATATATACTCTTCTAATAACTTTATCTTCAGGAACTTATACCTGCTTGATTATGCGTATAATCAGAAGTCTACATAAAAGTTTTTAAGGTCAACTTCATGTATAAAAAGCATGAGCTCATTACGAAAGCTAGAATCAACCATTCACTATGAATTATTCACTAACTTTCTAGAATAGTTCCTTAACATTAAAAGCAATTCAACCCGAACAATGTTTATCAAATCCAACGTATCTAAAGAACTAGCGAATGATATAATGAACTTTACCAGGTTACACAGGTCAATTTCAAAATTTTCCTTACAGGCTTGGAAGAGTTGGAGCATTGCCATCTTTAGAGAACAGAGGTTCAACTGAAAGCTCAGACCTCAGCTGTATGATGTCGGACAACTGCTAAATAAAGCCAAGAATTGTTATCTTCTAGTTGATGGCAGCTGAAATGATTAGGATAAATCCTTTAACTTGTTAGCTTATTGGAATTGAAAATCAAGAGGATTACCATGTTTTCTCACTGGCTTAGGTTAATTTGCTTTTGCTCATATATGTGTCTAAGTTTCAGTTTGATTCAGTCTTCCATCCTGGGCTTCTCCTAGTGATATACATCAATCACTCATTCATTCGCCCTATCCAGTGAATTCACCTTCATCCTGGCTTAAAAAGGGTGATATAGAAAAGGGGAAACAAATATGACTGTCAGCTTCATGTTTAACATCCTTTGGAATTGAAAAAGTACTCGGAATTTTCCTTACACAATACTCGCATGGCAAGGGATGTCAGCCTAAGCACAAAGCAATTTAGTCCAGATTCTAGAACCTCTTCAACTGCTGCTCGTGAATTTTTAACAATCACAAGTTCAAGAACACCACTTGAGACATGTCACAGGTCGAAAAGGGATGACAGTAAAACTCAACCACTTGAGACATGTCATCCTGACCAATGACTCTCTCCTAGATTCAGCAGCATTTTTTTTCACCTCAACCCCCCTGCCCGAGCTCTTGAAGATCCGGTATATACCCACATGATCTCAACAGTTTTGTCAATCCCCTCAAGGCTCCATATATTTCCTTTGTTTCAGGATGCCTCTCATCTAGGGAATAAAACTCAACCACACCATCATTAACCTCAATCAAGCTACATCCTGGCAATTTTTTGCGCCCAGTATCTCGCATTGCAACTTTTAATCTTGCCACATCTTTCCATCTACCAAGATCCCCATATATGTTAGCAAGCATGACAAAATTTACAGGGTTTTTTGGCTCAAGTGTAATGAGGTGTTCGAGAGCAAGCTCGGCAAATTCAACATTTTTATAAACCCGACATGCTCCAAGTAAGGCAGCCCAAATAACAGCATCTGCTTCCATAGGCATCTTCTTCACAAAATCCAGAGCCTGTGGTAAAAGACCAGCTCGGGCTAGCAGATCAACCATACAACCATAATGCTCAATCTGAGGCTGAATTGAATAATCATCTACCATTGACAGGAAATATGAAATGCCATCTTCAACTAAACCCATATGTGTACAAGCACACAAAACACCTATGAAGGTAATTCCATCTGGATTCATTCCACCATTCTTCATTTGACAAAACAAATCTAAAGCATCAGCTCCATGCCCATGCATTGCTAAGCCCCCAATTATTGTGTTCCAACTTATCAAATCCTTCTTATCCATGCTCTTGAACATATCCACTGCATTTTTTATCATCCCACACTTTGCATACAAATCAATTAAAGCATTCCCAACATAAACATTTCCTTTATATCCATTATTCTCTGCATATACATGGACCCATTTCCCCAAATCCAAAGCTCCTAATTTCGCACATGCAGACAATACTGTCACAAGCGTAGCATCATTAGGAAGAACATTACCATCAATTAGCATCCTCTTGAATGTATCCAAAACCTCCACGAAACACTCATTTCTTGCATACCCCCCAATTAATCCATTCCATGAAAAAACATTCCGCTCAGGCATCTCTTCAAAAAACCTCTCACAAGCCGCAACATCCCTATTAATCGCGTAACCATGCAATATTGTATTCCATGCCATTACATCCTTTTTCAGCATCTGATCAAAAAGATTCCTTGCTTCCACCATATCCCCTATCTCAATATAACCCGAAACAATAGTATTCCACAACACAATATCACGCTCCGGCGCCAGCTCAAAAAGAAACCGTGCCTTGACTAAATCATGACTTAGAATAAACCCGTTAATCATTGAAGTCCAAGCGACAACATTCCGGTCAACCATTTCACTGAACACTATATAAGCTGCTGCTGTCATTCTCCAACCTGAATACATCTCGATTAACGTAGTTCCAACAAAAGGGTTTCCTCTAAAACCACTTTTTATCACAACGCAATGCACTTCCGCACCTTCTCTCAATGCATTACACTTGAAACAACATTTAAGAACAATAGGAAAAGTAAAGCCATTGGGTAATGAAAAACCCATGCTTTTCATTTGACTGAACAAGAATATAACTTTTTCATAAAACCCATTCTGCGCATAGCCTTTAATCAATGAATTCCATAGGGCTGTGTTTCGTTCAGGAATTTTATCAAACACTTTCTGGGCAATACCCATTTGCTTCAGCTGAGCACATGCGGTCACAAAACTCGGAGTTATGTATTGGTTTTGGTCAAAGCCCTGAGTTAAAATTTTGGTTTGAATTTGGAAGAGATGTTTTAAGGTCTTACATGATTTTAAGAGAGAAATAAACTTCTCTTCAAGAAGCCTATGAGGCTGTTTTGGAGCTAAAGTTGGAGCAATTTTAGCTATTCTGGAACGATACCGTCAATTTCGACAGAAAAATGTGAACTGTGGCCTTTGCGTCTATGGGTTTAGTTTTCTTTTTCGTATTAATCTATTCAAGAACGGGTCCAATGTCTTGGCCCATGCATAAGCTGTGGGTCTATTGCTTAGTTACAAGGCAAAATATTGAGATTTAGGATGAATTTCTGGGGAGGATTGGGGCAGTAGCTAGCACAGCCGCAATTTCAAGATTACAATTTAGGCAGTGAGAGTCTATACACTGCAAATAAGGAAAACAGAGCTTCGTATGCATCAGAGTTATTGCTGTTTTTAGTTCTATGAATTGTAGTTCAATCTTTTATGTTTGAAAGTTCCTATGATTCATGCATTAATGCCTTGTTTTATCAACAAATGAATTTCTCAGCTTCAAAGAACTCATAAGTCTCAAAGGTTAATTAGCAACTTCCAAAAGCTTATGCTACTTCACTGTTGAGGCCTGCCAAATGTCAATTGACTGAAAAGGTTGAAGCTCCCTGTTCTGTTTTTAGAACACATTCCAGTTGGGAAAAGATCAATTAATTTGGCTAAACTTGACTCAATTGAATGAAATAACACCAAGTTCAGTAACTTCTTGGTACCCCATCATGAAGCTCATGCCTAGATTGAACATGAAATTCCATGAAGATTGATAAACTTTACAAATCTTTATTATATTCACCTGTTGTTACAGCCTCCAACTGCTTTATAGTCTATAGTACAGATGGATGGCATTGAGGCAAACCGTATCAATTTTTCAGATAATAAAATTTGCATAAAAAATTAAAAGAATTTTCAATAGTTTGCAAATTGCAATTTGCTCAATGTCGCCTTCTTACCTTTTTAGTGCAACGCCAAGAAATTGCACTTAAAGCGCCTCCAACTAAGTTATCCCGCGGCCTTTCAGAACCCTTGATCAGAAAGATGAAAGAACATTTAGCAACATAGTACTCAAGGGCAGGTATGGATAAGTTTAGGCTTAACCTAATCCAGATATCAGATTAGAGGTTGCCTTTCAGCCATTTAAGAGCACCATTTGCAACAGACCTGCAAATATCACATTTTTAAGGTAAAAAAACATAAAACTCATTAACAAAGAAAATAGATGCAATGAATGGTGAGAAGTTTCATCTCAAGAAAAGAAAACACAATTGAAATGAAAGAACACAAGGAAATATGAGAGAAAGCAGAATGAGATATATTGTGCAGATGATAAATCAGAATGAAGAAAAGAGTCAGTACATCTGGCTTCACAAATTCTAGATCAAGAAAATTTTTAAAAAGATGCTGTAACTGTAAAAGTTCTGTTACATGGGATGGTTAACACTCGAAAGTGGTAAAACATGTGACAGGATGGCACGGGGGCGGTGGATCACTGGATCTTGCACCACTATCATACCCCATGGATCAAGATTGAAAGCCCATGCTAGTTTCTTTTTCTACCAATTTGCAGTTACACACTTGAACAGCATTCATGACATACTAAAATGTTAAAAAGAACAACCGCAGATAATAGATGAGAATGCTGGAGAATAACTGCACATATATCACAATTACAGCACCTTAAAGCAAGATATTTCAATCAACTCATCATGGAAACCAGCTAACACAATCATGCATTACTTAAATCCCAGAAATCAGGTGTCAAAGAGGAAATTTCAGATGCTGCTAAAATGTGGAGTTCAATTTAAAAAAAAAAAAAAACTATAATCATGCAAATAATGGTATCATTCACAGCAGCACACGTGTTAACAAACACAAGCATTTGAGCATGCATGTAGACACAAACACACACACACACACACACACACAGAGACATTACCCTGCAAAAGCTTTTAACTTTGTCCATGGATCATTCTGATCTGCTGGTTCTTCAGTTTTCTCTACATCCTTACCAGCCTTACTTTCAGTAGTTTTGGCTGCACATGTAAATATGTAAACTTAACTCATGTAATCCAAACAATAAGCAACTAATACCTATGCTTACCACATAAGACAAGCAATACAACTTTCTTAGTCCCAGATTGGTGACAATGATATGTTAGTATAACATTGTCTTTGACTACTATTCAAATTCTAAAAGTTTAGGCCACAACAGTGCATCTTGTGAATAGGACATCATTACTTTAAATAACAAATATAAAACAAAAAGTCATTTTCACAAGGTAAGGCAATTTCTTACTGGCAGGCTGAGTTCTAGGGCGTGTTCGTGAACGGCTGCTGGTCGTATTACTCAGAGAGGCAAGTTCCTCAAGCAATTCTCGCTCCTTAGCACTACAAATACAAGGAAGCATTACAGCGCGAAGTTAGCGGGAATAACTAATTTCAATATATTTAAGCATTAAAGGGAACAGATTTAACAAGGCCAGTGGTAGTCAATAGCAGGTATTATACTACACAACTGAAACTATTTAACCACACTCACTAAACACACAGTGCAACACCATAAAATTACTTAATTTAATTGAATTTTCAGATATTTAATCATGAACAACTTTTATGTGACTCTTAACAAGATTCAAAATAAAGACCATGTGTAATTAAGAAAACAACCTTAGAATCACACCAACTGCACCTTTCCCAACTCCTATTGGGCCACTAAAAAGTATATTGATCCTTTCAACTTTTATTACGTTAACTAAAAATATGAAAAGCAATTAACCAATATGAATTAGCTGACTTTTCATAAAATGACCTAAACACACTGTTAATTTCAGCTAAGATTGGTAAAGATAAAAGAACCTACTGTTAACAAGCTAAAGAGACGTGTTTACTACTAACGAAAAATGAAGGATCTATGAGAAATTGACCAACAGTTGAAGGCAACTTAATATGGCCTAGAAGGAACATACTACAAAAAATTAATTCAAGAAGCAGTTTAGCTATTCTATAACCATAAACTAAACACTGATAAAGATCATCTTATACCTTATTCTATTTGGTATGGTAACTTTAATTGTAAACAAATGGTCACCCCGTATAGATGGTTTGTTCAGCTTAGGTGCACCTTTCCTTGCAAGGACTAATACTTCCCCTGGTTGAGTGCCAGGTGGGATCTGTAGTTCAGTTACCCCTTCCACCGTTTTTACCTGTTTTAGTGAAAAGAAATCACTATGTGATTAAGCATAAGATGTTGGTGAGGATAAAATAGGAATAGAGTTGCCACAACACTAAAATTTATGTGCTAGCAAACCAAATTTTAGCAGATATAGCCAAGCGAACCAGAAAATACTTTTTCTTAGGTGTGGAAGGCAGTGATGAGGCATTGCAAAAACAGTCGCCCATCTCCTCACTTTAAGTTATTCCACGTTTGTGCAGCACAATTTATGATGAAATGTTGAGAAGATGATTTTGTATGGAAGATTGCACAATAAACTAATGAAAACTAAAACACTGAAAAAAATCTTCAACCAAAACTTTAAAAGAAAAGAGCATTAGGCAAGTAAGCAAATGCAGGCTTTTACAGGTGCTATAATAATTGCACATAATATTAGGAACGCGAGCTTTTCCACTTAAACCTATTGCATTTCTTTAATTTATGACAATTGATATGAAAACTAAAACAATTAAGAATTTAATGCATGAATAAATGATAATAAAGACAAAGTACAGTGAAAACTACCTTTACAACAGACCCCAGTATGGCATCAAGGTAACTAATGGACACTGTTGAGGAGAGATTTATGCCATCCCTTTGGATTCCTGCTACCTCTTCAACATCTAGATATACATAAAGATCTCCTGGAGGGCCCCTGCAGAAACCAGAAAATAATGTTCAAGAACTAAATCTCCAAAGATCTAAGACTACAGTGTCTTTTGTTGTACTTCTGTCATCAACACAATCCCTGAAGGTGAAACTGGACACAAGAGGTTAATGTATAAAATCTGCAGCTTGCAAGCCCCCAAATGTAAATTTAATTTTTTATGTAGACAAATTTATCTAAAGCAATCAAGGAGAAGCAACCCTATGATACAAGAAATACACTCCCTTAAAGTAATAATGAGAAATAATCATTATATGCATAAATTTAATCATAAAAATTACAAAAGACAGTAGTTGGGTAGAAAAATAAACAAAATAAAGAGAAGAAAGTACATAGAAGGAACACTTCTGTGACAAGACTTCTATGAAACAAAAAAGACATCACCACCTATACATGCAGTAACATCCTAGCACAGTCACAAGAAGTTATTCTAATTCCAGTACGATCAAGGAATTTATGAATAGCAATATTGTTATCACAACAATTTAAAGCAAATTACCATTCTTGACTTCAAAAGGTAAGACTGGAAAATACTGATAAAAACTTAAATCACAGATTCAATATAACATGAATTGGCTGTCATACTGTAAAATACACATTTTCGCTAGTATTTCAACTACCTATAAACAACCACCAGTTCTCTGCTTATTCATTATAGCCAATTTACTAATGTTACACTCGAAAAATTCAATACAAGTTCTAAATTACTTGAGCCAAGAAACCAAGTCGCAACTTCTTTTATATCAGGTCCAGAGGTAATTATGGCTGACAGGAAATGGAGCTTATATTTATTCGGTAATATATTTCAAGGGCAAGATATACCTACTATAATTGAAAAAGAAAATGCAACTTCAGATTGCATTCAGCTGATAATACCAGAAGATGTCATCGAGATTAGAGATGCAATAAAAAAGTTCATCCACATACCCTCTTGGCCCAGCATCGCCCTCCCCAGCAACTCTGAGGATGCTTCCTGTACTAACTCCAGGAGGAACTTTGACTTTGATATTTTTCTTAACTCGTATACGTCCTTTACCAGAGCATTTCCGACAGTATTCCGAAATGACTTCACCATCCCCACCACAATTTGGACAAACAGAAACCTACAAAATACAATGGAAAAGCTATATAAGCAACATCTTATAACAAAGTCTTCACACGTAGGTTCTCAGAACAGCAAACAGTGAGAGAAAAGAGAACAATTCAATCATTATAGTACAAAAATGATTGCTTCCTTATCTAGCAGCCATGCTACAAAATCTTACATTAATAATATCTTATAGCAATCATGAACCTTATTAATGTTCGATACCAAATTCTGCAATTTGACTTAATAGAAATGCTACAAATTAAATAGCTGTAATCTCTTACTGTATAAATTCATCAGTTTTCTATTAGAGACCTATTAGACAAAAATCCTCTAGAGATGAAAATAAAAGGTTTACTGGAACAATATCTCCCAAATTTATCTTGTAATTCTCACAGGCTTTAACACTGTAGTGTTGCAAGTTTAGATTGTACCTCTGGCTCTATGCTTATTCCAGCTGTTGTAAAGCAATAAACTTTCTTCTGTAAAAACTGATCCTTGGAGTCAAACTCTCCCCTTTCAACTCTATTTTTTTCCACAAAATGGTTTCAATTTGATAGAATATAATGTGACCAACCCAAGTACTGATGAACCTCACCTCAATTTCACCATTGGGTACGGGTATGAGTAGCATGTGGATAGTAGGCCATTGTTACAATTAAATAGAATGACTAGTACAACCAAGGTCCTGGTGCTAAAGAAAATTGCACACTTAAAATTTAGACAAAAGGCCAAGTTCAGAAATGATCATTAAAAGCCCTACTTCCTCACAACACCCCCCTCACTCTCGGGCACCTCAAAAGGAAAAAAGGCAATCAAGAGTCCAAAGGAACTAAATGAAAAAAATTTCTTATTACCTGTGAAAACAAGCCAAAGGGTGTCTGCTCGGTTCTCATAACTTGACCCCTTCCACCACAAGTTGAGCATATCCTCATCCTTGACCCGACCTTTGATCCAGTACCAAGACAAACTTCACATGTTTCTAAATGGGAAAGCTCAAATTCCTTTTCAGCTCCAAAAATAGCCTCCGAAAATTGTAAAGTAATGTCATAACTGAAAATATTGGAATTATCAGAACAATATTGACTATAAAAGCCCTTGAACAAGGACATATATAGCACAGAAATAGAAAAACATATAAATAGAAACATGCAGGAAATATTGACATATAAATACACATTATTAGCAAGCGATGCCTCAAATAAGATAAATGATATATTTCTTTCATAATCAAACTCAAAGACACTATGTAAAGCTTATTAATAAGAGAAGCACAGTCACTTGGACTTAGCTCAAGAGGGAAGGAGGATGGAGTGGGATTTAGGTAGAGATTTTAGGTTTAAGTCATGGTAGTCTCTCTTGTATTAAAAAAAAAAAAGGAGAGAGAAGAACTCATTTAAGCATAAAAAGAGCACATACAAATAATTGGAAATAGACAATTTTCTAGTGAAAAAGGACGGCTACCCCAGTATGTGGCCCATATAGGACCTAAAAAAATTGATAACAACAAATTAGACAACATATAACAAAGTAACTTTCACGCAGGCACAAGAGAAAAACACAATATAGCGTAAAAATGTGCTGAAAATTTTTAGAAATTGTTATTAAATTTGTAATTTGTAACCATCTTTTGGTAAATGGAATTACTTAATGGGAACCTAAGAAAACATAGAACTTCGAAGGCATTATTTTCCACATTTTCCAGGAGAGTGACGAAAAGCAATTTAGTATTTTCAATGCATCAGATGACAATGCCAACTTGACTTGCTAAAGAAAACAAGTAAACTAGGCATGGTACACCTCGTTTGACTCAATACAAGACATTGAACAATTCAGGCTCCAGTTTGCAGTAGGATACCAGGTGTTCAGATTGACCAAGTCCATTTCACAATAAGAGCTGATTTCAATAAGTAACTTTTGGAAATGAAATTGTTCACAAAATATAAAAGGTTTAATGAACTTAGAATCCTGCAACAACAAGCACACCCACCCCACTACAAGAAAAAAGAAAAAAGGAGAAAAGTGTGCAGTCACACAGAGGAAGAGAACATCATTCAGCAACATAAAAGCCTGCTGAAATAAGTAAGCTCAGAGAGCAACCGATAACTAGATAGCAGTACATGAGGTCAATCTCATTTTTGTAAATCAAAACAGACATAAAGGTGATCATGCCCAAGTTTAGTATGCATACTAAAGTAATCAGTCAATTAGCACTCAGTATAAGAAAAGAGAATGATCAAAGGACCACTAACTATCATTAAAACATCAAAAACAGATCTCAACTTACCGTACATCATCACCTTTAGTAACCGTACTACGACGGCCTGTTCTGAATCCACTTTGGTCCATGCCAGGAAAACCACCCATGCTTGGTCCAAAGAATGTCTCAAAGAGATCAAAAGGATTAGTCTGCAGGAGAAGATAAACAATATGTAAGTTGTACTTAACCTACAGCTGTCTAGAGGTTCTACTGCTGCCTAGGTCAATCGCATGCTAGTTCATGGAGCATCCATCATGATTTCTCACATAACTAAAAGCAGCATAACTCTTTTAGAAGGATACATGGTTCACAAATTGGTAAGTGAAAGGGCAAAAGAGACTCAGATGGCCAAACCAACAAAGCCCTCTAATAATCTTCCCACAAGGATTATAAATTCCATATTGAAAGTGACATTGTTCTTATGCTCAGAGTCAGACAACCAAATATTTAGGAACTAATAATCAAACAGGTACCTTGCTTTCCAAATATGGTTCACACATCTTTCAGTGAAGTAATCAACAAGCAAAGCATGTATATTCTTCAAGCATATTTCAGATATTCATTGTCATTAGGGGTACAACAGAACTTAGTATAAAAATACAAACTAAATGCTTACCGTATAAGCACTGGACTGTCCCCCTACTGCACTTTTGACTCCAGCTTCACCATATTCATCATACAAAGCTCTCTTTTTATCATCTGATAACACCTGACAGTGTTGCACTTCATTGTTCAAAAAATAACATGATGAATGAAAATTTTGAGTATGGTAATGTACTTTCACACAAAGGAACCTCTAGGAAAGAAAACTTGCAGCACACTATGCTCCACAAACTGAAATGTGACTAACGAAGAAAAGAATAAAATATGAAACAATTATGTATGTCAACATGATAAATATCAAGAGCTCCACATGCAATCATAGGATAAACAACAGAAGTTGTATCTTAAGATTTCAAGGCATGTTGAATCAGTAATTAACAATGCATTGCATGATATATAGAAAGATACCAACATGCAAGAAGGCCAATTAATTAACTTGAAACCATAACAAACTCACGCTTTTCGAACTTCCTTTCCCAGTCCAAAGCAGGATGCATATTATGTTACATGCGTTCTATGACCTCTTGAGGATGAAATGGTTAACTGCGTTTAGTTTGTTGGGTGCAAGAATATTTCGATACTTTTTCAACAACCTTAACATCCAATTCCCCCTTTTCCCTGGCATCTGAAATTGTTTAAGTTCAAGAGTATTTGATGGGGATCCTACCAAGCCTAACTCTATATTGTACACACCTAAAACGTAAATAACAGGTTGATTATATATCACAATAAAAAATAAGAACCCTTATATTCACTGTCCTTTTAATCGCAATATTCAATTTCAATGCTCAACAACAATAATACATCTCTTTCTATGTTTAACACATGGATTCAAGAAAAAATTTGTATAAACAGATCAAACATCCAGTTCTTACAGTATCGTAGACACATTCTGCATATATCTACGAAATCTATTTCCTCCTTGCTAATCCTTGGTCCTACAATTAAATTGTTCTAAAATATACAATCTGGTTCAAATATGCCCAAAAAAAAGTTGTAGAAATGATGAATAACTGACATGGAAATTGCCAACTATGTTCACGAGAGAGAGAGAGGGAGAGAGAGCCCAAACAAACATGCAAATGATTAGAGTAGAAATTTTAACATTTTATTCTTATTCTTCTGTTTCAGACATTCAGGTAAACAAACAAAAGTATTCTTGGCATACCATTAATTGGTACAGAGAACTAAAGACAAACAGTAAGAGGAAAAAATTACGTAAAATATAGGTGATTGTTATAAGGCTATCCACAAACACAACCAATTGAGAAAACCACGTAAAACATAAAGCTAATAACATATTTCAACTAGCAATACTCTGCACACCAGTAAACATGGAAAATTTTTGAAATAGTTGGTCAATAAACTTTTGTGCATACCTCATATGCAGCACTAATCTCCTTAAACTTTTCAGTAGCTCCTGGTTCCTTATTGACATCAGGATGATACTTCAAATTAAGATAAAAGTTATAATGTCAGGATTACAAAGACAAACAAAAACAAAAGATAATAAATAAACAATCATTAGCATACATAATCCACTACAAACTTAGCAGCTTCAAATTTGAAACAAAGTGAATTTAAAATTAAAAGACAATGAACTTAAACAGGCAAGCATCTAGAAAGAGAGCTAATTTTTTGAGTTTTTTCCTAGGGAAAAATAGCTTGATCAAATTAGGCCAGATTAGATAGTTTAAACCACAGGATAAAAGACACCAACAAATTATGGTCGATGATGCAAGCATGAAGTACAATCATATAATTGCCAATCTTATAATGATTCTGCCACTGATATAGTTGGCAATAGGTTATTTTCAATTGGGCTCAGAATATTTCCAAGAAAGATTGCAAATCATTTGGGCAGAATAGAACAGCTTTTTCCAATACTGCCACAGAAGATTTAAGTGTTTTTTATTCCTTGATATCTAAATTAGGCTGGCTATCAACTACAACGGAAAAGATGGGCCAAATGAGCTCAAATATATATAAAATAACTCATTATAATTGTTACTCAATTCATGCCCTCCTCTAATACACAAAACTTACAAAAAATTTACGAAAGAAGTATCTCAAAAATAACCCAGGTTATGTTACAGTTTTATCATCCAAAGCATGAAGATTCTCTTAAGACCCTCAAAAGGTTTTTGCCAAGATTAGATGACTAATACAATGACAAAGGAACAAGCAAATGTCTAGCCACATTCTTTTATTCTTTGTCCAACTAGAAAAACCAAAACCAAGAATAACACCATCGTCTTCTGAACATTTTCTTTTTCCTACAATTTGTATATCTTTCCACTAAATATTTCCTTCTCGTTTCCCCAGGAGATACTCCACGCACTCCAACAGTTAAAACTTGAGACTTTCAACTTTGAGCTCTCGGTTCCGAATCTCGGGTTTGGGTGGCAAAGAGGTACCTCTCTTCTTATAGGTCAAGACCTAACGTGCTTTCATATGTACCAAAAAGGGGAAAAAATGCAAAAGCATTTCCGTCTCTTATCTAAAACACCCATTTAAACTTCACTCTTCTTTTGCTTTCCTACCTCAGTTGTCTCAACCCAAAAAAAAAAAGGAAAACCAAATTACAAAACAGAAAGGAAATGCAAAATAAAGAATTGAGTGAGGTACCTGACGAGCTAATCTACGATAAGCGGCCTTAATTTCTTTACTGGAAGCTGATTTTGGTATTCCAAGAGTAGCATAGTAATCCCCAGAAGCAGCAACCACCGTCCCAAAACGGTAAGCACCAACCCTGCCATTATTCAATCTCCAAGAACAAGTTGAAAAGGGGGAGGAACTCACGCAAGCAAAGCTGTCGTGGGACCTGAGACGCGTCCCACCATTGAAGAAAACAGAACAAGAAGAAGAAGAAGAAGAAGAAGAAGATTGGGAAGCGTTTGAAGGGCGTTCCGTTGGGAAGCTGAGAGAAGAAGGGAGCAGAGATAGGGAAGTAGTGGCAGCCATTAGAGAAGCGTGTCTCTCTTCGTTCAAAGTTTTGGATAAAATGGGTCTATTAAGAGTAAATGCTGGGTTTGATCTCGTTCATGGTTGGTTCGAGCCGCCTTTCGAACAGACCGCCGGAGAGAAGAGAGAGTGAAGGAAGGAAGGCAGGGGAAAGCCGAAAGTGGCCAGAGCCAGAAGATTAGATTTGTGGCTGTAACTTTGTTTTTGTACCAACACGTTTTTCTAATGCCACCCACCATTTTTCTTTCTTTCTTTTTTTGTCACTTTTTCTTCAAAAAGAAAAAAAAATACTTTAAACGTTAATTTCTCGAAAAAAAAATTGTGCAAAAAGAGTTCATTCAAAAGAAAATAAATTTCATATAAAAGTAAGATATAAAAGTTGGTGCAATATTCATGAATTATATACTTAAAGTAGATAAAATAGTTAGAATTATGAACTTGAAGAAAAAATTGATGAATGTGTTGTGATGAGAAGTACTGTTGAAGTTTATAAGTTTTTCAAAATCAAAATAATTATAAAAATCGTTCTAAATGATTCTGTACCCGAGAAATTGAAACACCTTAACAAAATTGATCAACAAAAAATGTCGTCATCGATCACCCTACTTGTCTCTCTTTTAAAAATGCTTTAACGTGAATCAAATTTATGATAAATTCACAAGTCAACTGTAAGAATCCAAGGATAACAAGGTAAATATAGTAATCAAATTGATTTACTTTGAAATATAAATGTGAAATTTCTTTAACAATCAACAATTATTAGTTATGACTGTTTACTCCATACACCATGATAAGCCTATGGCCACATATCAGACACAATACTAAATTACACAACAAACATACCACCTTAAGGCAAACAGATTATAAAGCACTGACAGCTTAGCGTATTGTGCTATTTTCTGTAGTCATAAATAAAGCTAAAGGCTTCATCCCTATATGCTCCATTCATATTTTTAGAAGACATCTGGGTGGAAACGCCCTGGGATGGAGTTGCTTTGCTGTGCCTGTCTCAGATGCATCGTCAATGCGTAGTTATTTACCTGCAACACAAGCAAAACACACAGATGAGTTTGTCGAGTCGACAGAATAGTAACTTGTTTCAGCTTGTAAGTCTCTATTATGTAAACATTTATGTGCTTTTTTGGACTGTATGGCATAATCCAATGCCATGTCTATCTTCTGACCTCTAGAGTTCGCAGCTGCTCCTGATACTGAGACACCAACTGCTTCAGATGTTGCAACTCATGGTTTTTATCTTGATACTCCTTTTGACGTTCATGTTGGATTGCCACAGCTCGTTTGAGGACCGTATTTTCTTGAATCAACACCTCAATCTGTTCCTTTAACATGATATTTTCCTGACAACAAAAGAATACAATCAAGTCAATAAGGTGATGTTTAACATGGCTTCAAAACAAAGAACAAAAGGAAAAAGACAACCTTATTATTATCCAATATTAAACCCATGTTCAATTTACATGGATATTTCAAAAACTATAAACCAACAATTTTAACATGATTATATTAAAAATTGCAACTGCTGAACTAAACCTTCTAACCCACATTTCGCCCTCCCTTTGAAGAAAATAAAGGCTTAGTTCTATGATAACCACTGAAATGATCACAATGATCAATTATTCAACAGCTTCGCATTTCTGATTAAGTGGGTCTGCTCCACAGCTAATGTGACCAAATTTGGATCTCAAAGCAACCTGTCAGGAGCAACTCTAGTTTCTCAAGAACCAAGACGACAATAACCACCTATTTTATGTCTTTCTCGTTGACTATAGAGTCATCCACACCTGAATTTCAACTCTACTGGAAACCAAGAACATGTAATGAATCACAGTTCAGAGGACTGGCACCTTTACCACCACAAAGTTCTACTATTCAGTTCCTCCAAAACAACCATGGACACTAGACCATAGACAAAACCTTTATCACCACCTAATCTATGTCTTTCCAATTGACTCTAGAGTTATCCTCACCTGAACTTCAACTCTACTTTAAACCAGGAACATGTAATGCAGCACAGTTCAGAGGATTGCCACCTTTATCACCACAAAGCTCTATCATTCCAGCTTCTCCAAAAGAACCATGTACACTAGATCATAGACAAATTTGTCACCAAAGGGGAAGGGACAAGAGGGGAGAAAAGTGATGTTTTATTGGACAAAGGTAATGAAATACATTCACAATACACTTTTTTGCCATGTCTTTGACTTATTGGTAACGAGGCAGGATGACCCTAGCTTCAGGAACAGACGCCTTTCATTGCAGATCATATTTAATCGCGCTAAGCTCAATCAAGTTCATATGAGCATCTAACGAACGTGAGCGTCCACCATATGACATTTTGCCTAAAACCTGCTTCATAAGTCCTGCATGACTTTTGGCTAATCTGGAAAAGCGTGACAATACAGATACATACCTTGTGAAAATTTTGTGCTGCCTCTTCAGCAGCAGATCTACTAATGGAATTCTCCAGAACCTCCAGCAGTTTAAAGGCACGGGCTTTGGCATCATCCACACTTGTAGCACTCATCATCTCCCTCACAAACAAGTCCACCCATTCTGCACCATCAACAGGCAGTTTTTCAGGGGCTGATGGATTCTGAACAGGCACAGTTGCAGTAGCTTCCCCATCATTGGTCAATGTACCTACGGTTTCAAATGCAGATGTAAGATCCCCTTCTTTAAGAAATGAGAATTGCCTAACTTAAAGCAGATGGCATGTACACACAGCAGAACAATTAAACATAAAATAATTAATTGTGGTATCAGAACAATTAAACATAAAATAATTAATTGTGGTATCAGAACAAGTAAACATAAAATAATTAATTTTGTGGTATCAGACTATATTCTGATTCAAGTTACATATATAACTGCTGTACATAAAATATCATACTGAAATTGATCATAACCACAACATAATGGTGGAAGCATATAGTTAAGAACTTAGACATCAAACATGTTGAGTCAAGATTCAAAAGAAGATCCCTCAATTCTTTCTCTCATTCTAAAATCAATTTTGTTGATTTGCATAAGTACCTAAAGAAGAAAAGGTAAAATAGTGGTAAATCGAGTGGAAGCTTTAAAACTACTTCATTAATCTCACGGTGTTAAGACTCTAAGAAAGCCTTTATGCTTTATTCCCTTTTCAATCTGCTTGTAAATTTAACCATTAGGTATATGAAATATTCCAAAGACTATCAAGCAGATGCAAGAATTGAATCAAAGATAGCAATAGCATCACGTAATTGACTGGTTGACACTGAAAATCTACATGTCAAATCGATTTTGCAAAATCAACCATCAATCAAAAATATATTAAATGTTAAAAGGAATACTTGATGGAAAAAAGATACAATTGAAGATAATACACATTGATCACAAACTAAGATGGCAACGTTAAATTAAAATAAATCACAATTGCAAAAAGTAGTGGCATACCCAGCTCTGCAGTTGCACCCAGTTCTTCAACAGGACCTGACCTTTCCCCTGTAGCCTCTGCAGCTCCCAAGCAAAGTTCCTGCAGCCTCTTGACAGCAGTGTCTATATCATTGCCACATTCTAGCAGTGCTCTCTCCAGAAGCTGCAAGGAATAGTTGTTAAATATCAATAGAAGAGACATATTCTTCATTATTTTGACAGCCAACTGTAATCTCTTCATTGACCAATGGATTAGTAAAAGCAAACATTTAAATGCTACGAAACAGAAAAGAAGCAAAGCAGCAAAACATATATCCACTAAACCAAGTAATCTTATATACACAAATATTTTGTACAGTCACACAACTGATTCAATTATCTTGGTGAAAGAATTATATCTTCAATCGTGAGGAAGGACATCACTAAGCAATGCCAACTAAACAATAAGGCCACATTTGGCGTGCCAGGTTGTCCCCAAAATTACATTAGACCCTTAAGGGTCCACTACCTGGCCTTAAGTGCTGAGGGAGAGCCTTCCCACACACTGCACTGATATTCAAAACCAGTCCTAATTAAGGCCAGTACACCAAAATTTCAGAAGCATCAATAGAAGCAACAAAACCACAACAACTCCGCATGGAATTGAATGAAGATTATCATAGAAGTACCCACAATATGGTCCCACTTAATTGGGACCTTGCAGAAAAGAACTTGAACATAGTCCTACCCTCAAAGATTTTTCCATTAGAAGCCACTTTCATGGCTTCAATCCACACAATTGCACTTGTTAACGGAAGACTTTTACCATAAAAATTCATTGAAAGATAAAATTTGCATTCTTCTCTTTTAAATAAATTGTACAATAAAGCATTAAAATTTTTCACTTAAAATCAAAATTAAAACTGATACAATTCTCTTTTGTTTGCAGGAAAAGCCAGCGAACCAAAAGGATAAACAAAACAACCAATCCAAGTTTAATATTTAATCCACTTATCTCCTTTTCCATCTCAGCGTCCAAACAGAATTATCAAAGCAAGGAATCAAGAAACAATACCACCTTAGACATAAATCTTTGAAACCTAATTTGCTAATACTATAAGAATTTACTATTCCTAAAAAATAAAATTTACATTCTGCATCTAATCATCGCAAGTATTTACAAAAACAAAATATAAAATATCTATTTTTTTAAAAAAAAAAGCGATGTACCTCGGGGTCCATGTGAGGGAACAGGGCTTCGAGGTGAGCGAGGGAAGACGGCGGCGGAGGAAAACGAACAGACGAAGGAGATGAAGGCGAGCAGCGCCGGAGCTTCTTAGAGACAGAAGCCGATGGCGACGACGGGATATCCTCGAAGAACGATCTCTTACTCCCGCACACTGCCGCAGACATCCTTCGCTAAATCAAAGAAAATCTCTCTTTCTCTCTCTACCAATCTCTCCCTCTCTCTCCCTTCCTGTCTCTCTACTTCAAAAAAAAAAAGAAAAATTAGAGTTTTCTTGGGGAAGGCGACTTTCCTGTTTGGACGCTAAGAGATTAGGGGATTCCTAACGAAGAGGATTTGCCTTTGGGCTTAGGTTTTCTTATTTATAAGGGTTTATATCTTGGTGGTGGTGCAGAAGAAAAGTAATGCTCAAAGCGGTGCTGTTTTGTTTTTATTTTATTTTTTTAATATTTCATTATTATGTTTTTTGAAAAAGAGGCGAGGCGACGGGCGCGTGGAGGAGATTCCGCGAACCGCCGGGGTGGCTTTTCGGCTTGGGGTGGGAGATCCAATTTAAAAAAGTGGAATAAAACGGTAACTAATCTTATTAATAATCGAATATTAAGTTTGGTTTTTTTTTTCATTTTTTTCCTTTTAATAGGATAAATTAATTATTTTTCTTTGTTATATCAATTTTGTCAAAGGTTCAACTACTATTTTCTTTATTTTCAAAAAAATAATAAATTTGACAAAAAAATACCCATTATCTAAAATTATTTACACTACTAATGATGAAATTTTTAAAAAAATTTCATTTTTTTACTAATATATATTTAAATTACTTATAATTAAATTACTTGTTAAAATACATAAATTATTGAGTCAAATAAACTATTATAATTAATAAATAATTAATTACTATTAATTAAAATATTATTTATCATTTTATATCCATATGACACAAGTGTAAAAAGTGCAAAATGTCACGTGATAATTTCATTATATCACATCAACATATCAAGACACAATCCAAAATGGTTAATTCAACATACCACGTCACAATCCAAAATGATAAATTAACATGTCGGACTAACATATACCAAATCAACATCTATATAACACAAAATGACAAATAACATTTTAACTAAAAAAAAATTAATCAACTATTTGATTTAAAATAAATATATAAATATTCAATTAAATGTAATAAAAAATAATTTTTTAAAAAAGTTTTCAATAATTTAAAAAAATAAATAATATATTTTTAAAAAATAGTGTATATTTTCCACTAAATAAATAAATTTGCTTATTTAACTTATATATAATTGGGTTGACAAAATGATTCAAGCCCATGACCTTAGGCTTTATGTGAATGGGCTTGAATTTTATGGGGTGGCTTTGAGGAAAAGGACAAAGATCTGTTCAATTTTAAGGCATAAAAATATAAATATTCAATTGAATGTAATAAAAAATAAAAAAAATTAAATAATATATTTTTGTAAGGTCGCTTAAATTTTTTACTAAATAAATAAATTTGCTTATTTAACTTATATATAATTGGGTTGATAAAATGATTCAAGACCATGAGTTTAGGCCCTATCTGGATGGGCTTCAATTTTATGGGGTGGCTTTGAGGAAAATGGAAAAAGATCTATTCAATTTCAGGGTGAATTTGGGCTGTATTTCTTAAGCTCGGCCTCATCCAGTTAGATAAAATTTAGATAATTTTTTTTTTGTATATTTCATAGGTTTTTTATAAAATAAATCAAGTGTTTTTATATTAACAGTATGAAATATATGAGTTATTGTACTAAAAATCTTAAAAACTGGCCTCTTAATATGAATTGACAAGCACCTGGAAACAGCTGCCATATTGATGTGGTAAATTGAACAAACAAGAATCAGGTACTGACATGCCACAGCAATTCATTCAAAGCTATGAAGAATGTAAAAAAACTAAAAGAGCCTAAACAACAAATACACCTGAACATGTTTCCTGGTAAAGAGGATTACAACAAAGGGTGGTTCAAAAAAAGAAAAAGCATAGAAAACTAATCACATTTTTGGAATGGGATTTGAATGGGGAACCATACTTTTGCTTTGAGAATGAGAAACCCCATATGCTCAAGTTGCAGAGAGGTAGACGTCGTCGCGCCTGCATGTTTCAACTCCATTAACTGCAAAGAAGTGAAGCTCATTAGTCAGGCAAGCTGGAGACAGAGCTTACATAGCTCTAAATGTCAGTGGATGCAATTCAAATGGATAAAATGTGTATATGAAGTGGCAAATATGATGACTTTAGCAGTAAGAACACCATTTTTTGTACTTATTCATGATCCCGAGACTCCCTAATTGTATAGTAATAAGATTACTTTTTGTACAGAGACTAGATGACTGTAAGGTGTTAAGAGTGTCTAAAGCTGAAAATAGAGCGAGCATTTATGAGATTATTCGAGCATAACCAGTTCCAGAAGTTGTCGTTTCATTACTTGAAACAATACACAAAGAGACAAATCTGCATTGAACCCTTCTTTTAGAGCTCCAGTGCCTCGGATGGCACCAACTACGTGATAAGGTTTTGACCTGCTCAACATTAGTTCTCACTGTCTTGGCTATAGAATGAAAGTTGGTCTCACCTACTTATCACGGTAACTGTGTCACACAGACAAATTTAACGACTTCAAGTGCACCAAGTCCACTTCCAATGAATCAAAACAATATTGTTCAAATTACATCTTTTCTTTCTTTTTCTCATTGACAGGTAACTAAAGTCGACAGCAGTGGATGTTCCATCAACATTTTCCTTATTTTCCACTTAAACCTGAATCAATTGGTCGATTATAGAAAGAAAAGGATATTAACAATTGGATTTGTATTCAACTATGGGTGATTTCAATAAGTAATCAGTATCAGAGAACATCCCACCTTCTTTCAGCTAATCCTATTTCAACACTAAATTCTACGTAAGAATTTAGCCACCCAAACCTTATCTAGATATCATCCCATGCTTAATGCTTCTGTCACTTTACCTTGTCCTTTCAGAACTTATTGGTCATATGAGCCTAGTGCTATCATCTGTCGACATTCCAAACTAGAAACATCTCATTGAACTTTATTTTTAGTAGGGTACTCCAAAATCTTACAGATGCACAAGGACAAGCATTTTTTTTTTCTTTCTGTTTAATCCTTAACAACAATTAAATTCTCTCTCTCTCTCTCTCTCATCCCCTAAAGTTTGGTAGAGGCCTAGGAAAAATACATAATACAAACTAATAATTAGCCTTTTTATCGTGTAGTACTTTCCAAGGAAGCTTTTTAAATGAAAGAAACCAACAAAGTATCACAAAATACTTGAAAAGCCAGAAACCATAACCATACAAGTGTGACGTGAGAAAGAAAAGAATGGTCAAGTTGCATGGATACGCTAGGATTTCACTTCCTGATGGGACAGCAATATCTTGAGATACACAATGCATTATTTATTGTAGAAAAGATAATAAAGCACTATCTCTACCCTTTAAAGAAAGTATATAGAACTAGCAATTGTAAAATCTCAATCAAGTGCAAAACAGTTCAAGCTGTGGGGATCCTAAATCATTCAATCTCTTCTAGAAATATCAAGAAGGGATAAATTACAAAAATCCTCTTGTAAACATATTGATATTGCTCTCTTACCATTTCTTCAATAAAGCTTTCCCATTGACATGATTAAGTAGAAATCAAAAAGTAGATGAAACAGGTTAAGCGGAAAGAAGCCAGAAAAAAAAAATTAGCCAGCTATTGGGGAATGTGCAGTTTCAAAACAAAAAGGGGTAAGGATAATGCCGATGTCTTCACCCAATCACTCCTACACAGGAAGGGAAGTGAGATTTGTAAATTATCCTAGTATGAATGCACTTTATTTTATTTGAATCAAACATTCAACTTCTTTTCTGACCCACAATTTTGAAAGGACAAGAAAGCAAGAAAGTGGAACTCATTTAATAGTATATCACTTCAATCAACATAGAGATAAAATGAAATGATACCAGAAGGTGCAGAACAATTTGTCTGCTGGCGTGGCTCCACAAGAATATACAAGGGCTTTCCATTTAGTCTATGTTGTCCCTGCAAAACATACAGATGTTAAATTTTAATTTTAATGGAAAAAATTGTAACATCTGCTTCAGTGAGCTAAACAATCAGTAAAAGCGCAGGGGCAGACAAGATTAGAGCTATTAAAATTTGAAACAGAGATAAACTCAAACAGCAGCAGGTGATGTCAGTATGATAACATTATTAGAAGGAATTTTTATGGTAAAGAAAAGTAAAAAATCTTAAATTTGCACAAATGGTTTATATCAAGACAAGAAGTCAATAATTAATCATCCGTCAATGGACACCATCAAAGCAACTTTATCATTTTATAATCAAAGGGGTAATACAGTCCAAAGAAGTAGAGCACTGAGTAGATTATTTTCTGAAACAAAATTCATAGCAGTGTAGTAGTAGTAGAGCAATGGCTGTAGTAGAAAAAGAAGAAACCTAAGTTCTGAACCAGTTTATATATTACATTTTCAGGAATAATGCAACATGTAAAGAAGTCTATCACGCATTACCTTAACCTCACGCAGCCCAACAACACATGCACATTCAACCACTTCAGCCCCAACACGTTCTAGTAAAAGATTAGCCCAAACAGAATTTCAGTCATAGAACTTTCAAATTGTATGCCAAATTAGGGGAAAAAAAAAGGAAGTATATGCATGAACTCCAGACATTACCTAATAGGCGTATTGCAGCAGAAAGAGTCCCACCTGTCGCCACCAAATCATCAATAACTAAGGCACGTTCCCCAGGTTGAACAGCTCCAACATGCATTTCTAGACAATCAGTGCCATATTCGAGTACATATGCTTCGGAGATCACTTCTCCTGGTGTTCAAATAGTGAAGGGCTTAAATTACAATTCAAGTACCAAATATTTATGAAAAGAATGATTTGATAAGACTATTTCCACAATTCTGGCTATCCTGGTTTCAATGCACGTTCGAACAAGAACTAACAATTGAAATGGTATTGAGAATTGAGATTTAGAATAGATAGATCTTTACTTAATTAACAATCTATGGCTGAAAATAACTTTCGAACTGAAAACATGGTATTTTTTCACAATCAATGTCTTTACAGACAATGATGTTCTCACAATCTTTAATTACATGGTTGCATATACCCATTGCACCATTGGCTATCACACTCCTTGCCATTTCAAATTAGGAAGAGTTTGGAATTGGCAGTTTGGAAGTTTCTGCTGGCATTAGCATGTTCCAAACACAAATTTTCCTATGCTTTTCCCCTTTTCCCTTGGCAGGGTTCCAAAGTCCTCTTTACTACTTTTACTATCTGGTAATTAAGTATTCTCCTTTCAGTGATTAAAGCTTCCATCTAAGTGGCATAAGAAACTGGCGTTAATATGAAAGAAGATAGTACAAGGGACACCCTCTCCCCATGCTTCCAACTCTGCTTGTTTGACCTCATAGGGTCCACCATGGGTCAGATTCCGTAGTTCAGGCTCAAATTGTAGGTAATTTGCCTCTTCAGATGTTTTCCATCCTACCATGCTTCTTATGATTGCCTTATAGTGATAAAATAGACTAAAAGTTATTTCTGTTCCCCAGCCCCAAAATTTCAGTGGGAAAGCATAAATCCTAGCTGATGCAGCCAGAAATATGATATTGACTCTTTTCAACAAAACAACACATCAAAGATATCCTTCTTTTCATCCTAAATTATGTTAAAACACAAAGCTTTTTCACTCTAACTCAAAATCCAAAGAAGTGGGTCTCATTAGTCAATCCAGGTGAAAAGCTATATATCAAATTCATCAAGACTATGTGATTTGATGTTTGGCTTATGCTAGTAGTCACGTATAAAAGCATACCTGGCAACTTTCTAGGTTTACGTAAAGGAACAAACTTGGCACCAATAGCCAATGCAACTGAGGGGCCAAACATAAATCCTCTAGCTTCAACACCTAGAATGTAAATTGACCGTGTGAGCAACTATCAAAGGTAAGCAATTATAGAACCAACTTCATAGTTAGAATAGTTTAGCATATAAAGCAACTCAAAAAACAACAAAAACAATTACAGTTATAATACAGTGTAGATGATTGGTTGAATTCAAAGGAAAAGGAACTAAGATAAATAAGTCATTTTTTATGAGTTAGATGAACCGACTGGCTTATCAAATGAGACATTGGAGCTTGAGTTAGCCTATGTGTTCCAGAGTTCCCTTTCTACTGTTAATAATTTCATACCACAATCATGACTGGTTTGGCCTTCAAATGCTACTGGGACAAAGACTTAACCCTCACATCTTTGGAAAAAGTCATCATAGGCTAAATGTTTGTGACCAAGAAGAATATTCCCAAATGAACCTTGAAACTCTATACTTGAATAAAGTGACTAATTAAAATCGATTTTACCATGTGAGAGTGAAAGAAATTAGAGCTTTCCATGCATGGAATATAGTTATAATTGCTTGCAGATATAAAAGAATTTGTAGCTACAAATGACCACAGTTTTGTCTTATCATATTTTATTTAACCATAGTAAAGCACTGACTTAACTGAGCTAATTATCTCAGACGGATTTAGAAAATCAATTCCATTCAAGCAAATATCATATGGATTCCGTGCCTGAATATAATATACAGAGCTTAATAACCAGTTATAAACCAGAATTTATTATGGCTACCATGACTTCAGGAGACACAAATTTCAGTTGATCTAAAATAAAATGAAGAAAAAGAGAACCCCTTTTCCTGAGATTGACAAAACTTAAGAAGGAAAACATTTCTTCTTCAAAAGAAGTCACTGCTTTAAAACATGGTAAAACAAGCCTGCGTGTGCAAAAAAAAAAAAAAATTAGGAAAGCTAAAATGAAGCAAGCAATGGGCTTGACTGAAACCACATTAGCTCATAGAATAAAATAAAAAAATCAATCCTACCCACTTATACAAACTTAAATATATATATATATATATATATATATATATAAGTAAAG